>NC_134503.1:3162599-3442599 GCF_040206685.1 Ascaphus truei
TCAGATGCCTATTGCCTGATGATTATATATAGGTTTATCTGCTAGCAGCTTCTTCACAAACCCACAATATGAAGACAGGAGGCAGTTAATGGCGAAGACCCCCCCTCCCCCTCTGAGTGACGTTCTGGGAGCCCTCACCTGTGCGTGTCTTTACGTCGCTGTGCGCATGTAAATAAAGAACGCTGTGCGCCTCATGAATATTAATGAGGCTTCGCCGTGCGCAGGGAGATGTTTCTTTTGTTAGCTACATTTGATATTAATACGTGCAAATTCAGCAATCCTAAACCCGGATGTAAAGCAGCAGTCCCTGCAATATCCTACATGTGGTTTAATAAATCAGTTCTGCACTGTGAGAAAATACTTGCATTTTTAATGTTTCTAAGGCTGCGCTTATAGCGCCGGCGACGCCAGGCTGCGCTTATAGTGCCGGCGATGTCAGGCTGCGCTTATAGTGCCGGCGATGTCAGGCTGCGCTTATAGTGCCGGCGATGTCAGGCTGCGCTTATAGCGCCGGCGATGTCAGGCTGCGCTTATAGCGCCGGCGATGTCAGGCTGCGCTTATAGCGCCGGCGATGTCAGGCTGCGCTTATAGCGCCGGCGATGTCAGGCTGCGGTCGCTGGAAAAATCAAATTGAAATGACTTCCAGCGATCGCGACCAAGCCATCGCTCCGTCCTTACTATAAGCGACGCGACGGCGGCAGTGCATTTGTTTTGACGCAACGTCGCGTCGCTGGCAGCAGAAGCGCAGCCTAATGTAGGAAGCATTTCCAAAGTGACAGCCCCTTCCCCTTCTGACAGGCTCTGGCTCTCGAGCCCCGTCCTCTCTCTAGCAATGAACCAATTGTATCTAGTAACTGCCCAGTCAATCATATTCCAGGAACTACATTGCCCACAATGCTGTGCAAGAACTGAATTAAATAACCCTGAGCAAGCGATTGATTACAGGAGAACAGATCGATCTGCAGCTTAGCTAATCGCTGGTCAGTGCGCAGATTGTACTCATGCACATATTGAATGGGGAAAAAATTTAAACGGCAGCTTGAACTGCAGCTTTAATATCTTTTTTCAAGAGGTCACAGTGAGATCACATCAAAACAATTAACTTGCATAAAACAAAAAGCTTTTCCATTCATGTTACACTATACCACAATTATTAATGCTATGTCTCGCGTGGAATACCTGCCTCCCTGGTGGGTGTACTGGCTGCACGGGTTCCCACACCTGCAGCTCTCCCTGCGGACCGGGGGCAGCGACTTCAACCCCACGGACAGCGGCTACCGGCAGGTCAGTGCCACCCGCGGCCTGTGTGCAGGGGGTGTGTAAGTGCCACGGCCTTTGTACAGGACGTGAGTGGGTCTGTCCTTAGCCTGGTAGTGGGTGCAGCTCTGTCTGTGGGACAAGGTGCAGCCTGTGGCTGTGAAGTTCCCTGTGTCAGTGGGTGCAGCCTGTGGCTGTGATGCCCCCGTGTCAGTGGGTGCCTATGATGCCCCCGTGTCAGTGGGGGCCTGTGATGCCCCCGTGCCCCTCCCTGCCCTTTGCACCCCCGCCCTTTGCCCCACCCTGCCCTTTGCCCCCCGACCTTTGCCCTCCACACCCCTTGCCCCCCCCCGCCCTTCCACGCCCCTCCCCCCCCGCCCTTCCACTCCATGCCCCCTGCCCTTCCACGCTCGGGCAACGCCGGGTATATCAGCTAGTATATATATAATACCCTCCAACTGCGCTTATTTAGCAGGTACAATACATGTTTTATAACTGGGCCTAGGTAAGCTCTATGGAGCCAAGTGAAAGCTCTAAGCGGTTTCTCTCCAGGGCCGAAGAAAACATGAGAAGGCACCAAAGCGATGAAAAGAAGAAAAAAAAAACACAAAAATAGTGCAAAAGACTTTGGAGACGGTTCCTCGCTTGAGGGTCTGAGCATATATACACCAATTTATTTAGCAGATCTTTACACTAGTGGGAATTCCCAATATTTAACATTTTTCCCTTGTATGACTAAGTAAGATTTTCTATATGTATGTATATATTTATTTATATAGCGGCACACAGCGCGTCACAGCAGTAATACACTGGACATAATAATATAACAGTGGGAATAAGCGCGTCAGACATGACAGTAACACTAGGAAAAGGCGTCTCTGCCCCGAAGAGCTTACAATCTTACACTTATATTTTGTATGTATGTCTTTATTTATATAGTGCCATCAATGCACACAGCGCTTCACAGTAGTAATACATGTGACAATCATATAAATACCAAATAATACAAATAACAGATCATGGGAATAAGTGCTTAAGACATAAAAGTAACATTTAGGAAAAGGAGTCCCCTGCTCTGAAGAGCTTACAATCTAATTGGTAGGAGGAACATACAGATACAGTAGATGGGCGTTCTGGTAAGTGCGTCTGCAGGGGGCCAAGCTTTATGTAGCAGGTGTGTTGTGTTAGCCACGGAGCGACTCATATGCTTCGTTATGCAGGTGTGTTTTAAGGTGGGACTTAAAGGTGGATAGAGAGGATGCTAGTCGGGTATTGAGGGGAAGGGCATTCCAGAGGTGGGGGGCAGTCAGTGAGAAAGGTTTAAGGCGGGAGAGGGCTTTGGATACAAATGGGGTAGAGAGAATACATCCTTGAGCGGAACGCAAGAGTCGGGATGGTGCATAGCGAGAAATTAGGGCTGAGAAGGAGGGGCAGAAGAGTGTAAAGCTTTAAAAGTGAGGAGGAGAATTGAATGTGAGATGCAGGATTTGATAGGAAGCCAGGAGAATGATTTCAGCAGGGGAGGCATTGGGACAGATTTAGGAAAGAGTAGAGTGATTCTGGCAGCAGCGTTTAGGATAGATTGTAGGTGAGACAGGTGAGAGGGTGGAAGGCCAGATAGCAGGAGGTTACAGTAGGCGAGACAGGAGAGAATGAGGGCCTGTGACAGAGTTTTAGCAGTTGAGTAACAGAGGAAAGGGCGTACCGTTGTAATATTGCGTTGGAAAAAGCGACAGGTTTTAGATACGTTTTGGATGTGAGAGAGTAGTCGAGTGTGACCCCTAGGCTTGTGCTACTGGGTGTATGACTGAACTTCCAACAGTAATGTGGAAGGAGGTAGTGGGTCCAGGTTTGGGAGGCAGTATGAGGAGCTTGGGTTTTGCCATGTTAAGTTTAAGTCGGCGGAGGGCCATCCAGGATGATATCACAGAGAGACATTCAGAAACGTTGGTCTGTACAGCAGGTGTAAGGTCAAGGGTCAAAAAGTACATTTGTGTGTCGTCAGCATAGAGGTGATATTTGAACCCAAGAGATGTGATTAGGTCATCTAGAGAGAGTGTGTACAGAGAAATGCGAAGAGGTCCCAGGAGAGAGCCCTGGGTACCCCCACAGAGAGATCGTTAGAGGAGGAGTTGTTAGCAGAAGAGACTCAAAAAGTACGATGGGAGAGGTAAGAGGAGATCCAGGATAGAGCTTTGTTACGAATTTTACTATTTCACTTTAAATTGGTGGGAGTGCCAACCTTTATGCTTTTTTTCGGGTAAGCTCTAAGCGTGTAGAACTGAGATATATCTTGGGGGTTCAGCATTTAGGACTAATACATTACATTTTGCAGGAGGGCAATGACAAAGTGTAGAACAACATGATCCAAGGAAGTGCAAATAAAGATAAAATAGGCCCACCTACATAGAAAACGCTTTTAAAGAAACATACATGTGAGTAAATACAATGTATATCTATATATATATGCAATTCTACAGGTGTATTTCCCTAGATTACGGCCTACTGCCATGAGAGCACCAAGATGGCGCATGGGAGCACCAAGATGGCGCATGAAGACCCAGAGCTGATCGCTGTGCTGGGTGTTGTTGTTGTTATGGTGACGGCACTTGTCTCCGCAACTTTCCCCGCCCCCTGTAGCCCATCTCGGTGACGTCACATGTAGGCGCACTCACTGGCTCCCGCGCAGGGATTTGGCGGCCCCCGGTGCGCGCGAGAGGAAGTGACGCAGTCCCGGAAAAGAAACAGCGCTCACCGAGGGGGGCTCCCGGTGTGAGCCGCCGCCATCAACATGGGCTTCCTGAAACTCATCGAGATCGAGAACTTCAAGTCGTACAAGGGACGTCAGATCATCGGGCCCTTCCGCAGGTTCACCGCCATTATCGGCCCCAATGGATCCGGTGCGTTCCTGGTGGAGAGAGACTATGCGGGGGGGATACTGACTGAGGAGGGGGAGAGAGACTATGCGGGGGGGATACTGACTGAGGAGGGGGAGAGAGACTATGCGGGGGGGATACTGACTGAGGAGGGGGAGAGAGACTATTCTGGGGGGGGGGGGGGGTACTGACTGAGGAGGGGGAGAGAGACTATGCCAGGGGGGGATACTAGGAGGGAGGACCAGGTGATCTGAATTGCAGTCAGCAAGGAGGTGTACATTCCGAAAAGCTTGCACAGAGTATATACACACACTGTGTCTGCTCAAGCGTTGCAACACCATACTGTGCTGCTTTTTATTGGGACTTTTCCCCCAAAAGTGTCAGCCTTGTGTATTAAAGCAGTAGCACCCCCAAAAATAAGTGTTTAAGCTTGCTTCATTTGGAGGGTCTGAGCTTACCTGCCAGAGACCCCTGTATCCCCTTATCACGTACGGAACAGCTGTGAACACGTGACCTGCATATGGGACTAGGGTTAATACACAGCTCTCTAGCTGGCCTACGTTTCAGCTTCCGCATAGAGCCCTCAAATTAGTAATATCTCCCCTAACTGCGTCCCAATATACCATCTGTCACGGACACACTTGTGATCAAGTGACTTATATATGCAACCAGGTTTACTACACACGGTTAAACTAACCACTCGCCGTTCTCCTTCGCAGAGGTACTTCAAAGTCGTTAATATTAACCCCTTGCTCGATTGCAATGTAATCTGCTGACACCACCTAAGGAATACCCAGGCAAAATTTGTAATTTTATTTATATATAGCTATCTATATATCTATATCTGCCAGGGTCTACGGTCCCTGTTTATTAACGAAAAACTATGCACTTAGCACACACAATCTGTTGTAGCAAAATGTGTCTGAAAATATACTTTAGGCCGCTCTTGTAGTGCTGGCCGCGGTCTCTGGTTTAGAGATAGTCACATGTGGCGACTGTCTCTAAAAAATCAAATAGACCCAACTTCAATTTTTTTTTGCTGCTTTGTCGCCGTCGCGCTTACTATAAGCGCTTGCGACAGTCAATGTATTTGATTTGGAGCGATATCGCGTCGCTGTCGCAAGGCACTATAAGCGCTGCCTAACTCTCTACAAAGCGTGCAACCAGTTCATTCAGAGCCCAAAGCATCACTTATTAAAGTTTGGCTTTAATATACAAAGACGATGCTTGATTACATAAGCAGATTATTACAAGAACAGAGTTACAATAAATGCAGAACAGTTTCTTAAAATAAAAGGATCAAACATACGAAGAAATTCCTATACTTTACCACGTGTCATAGATTTTTCCCAGAGAGGTCACTGGCGCAGGAAAGATGACAACTTGTGTGTCTGAACCCAAAGCACATCTTGTTGAATTCTGATTTTCTATTCAGACATGCTAACATTTATTACCAGACCTTCTTGCATTGAAACACACGACAACAGGGTTGACATTTGTACCACTAAAAAAAAAAGAAGCGTTTCTTGCGACATTTAAATTTGACTGAATATATAAAATACCTCATATCTTCATTTCTGAATAACCCCTTATATTTCTCAAACAACAATAAATTATATTTGACTATCTCTATCATAATCTAGGGGCATATGTAGTTATATACAGCACTGTGTGAGCGAGTCTCTCTGTAATGTTGTGTGCCCTGATTAATGTAATCAGCTAACACTCCCACACACTGCTGCAGTTCTTGCACGTGGCGACCCCCTATTTGCTTTGCTTTGACTTATTGCCTATCGTGTACATAATGTTAGTCCTGCTATGGAATGAGTGTTGGGTTTGGGTTGAGCCGGCACTCCAGTGCTTGGGTTTGCTGCCATTTCTCACTTGCTTTTCATACACAGGAAAGTCCAACCTCATGGACGCCATCAGCTTCGTGCTGGGGGAGAAGACCAGTAACTTGCGAGTGAAGACGCTGAGAGACCTTATACATGGAGCGCCCGTGGGGAAACCTGCGGCTAACCGCGCCTTCGTTAGCATGGTGTACTCCGAGGACAGCGGAGAGGAGAGGGTCTTCTCCAGGGTCATCGTCGGTAAGCATGTTACTGCAGGAATGTGTTACTCCCACAGGCAAAGGGTCCTACAGCCGGTGCAATGTCTTTTTGTACTCTACTTCCACACGTAATGTTTATATTTTAAAAGGGTGTTTTCCTTTTATACCGCGTAACTATATTCCAATTAATGCAGCGGTCCAAGCTGCCCCCCCCCCCCCCTTAATATGGGCATCAATACAAATCACGCAATAAGTAATTAGCTAAGTTGCTGTTCGATCCGTTCTGTGATCGATCGGCGAAGATTCGGCTAGGGGGTTCACTAAATGGCTGCAGAGGAGTATTGAGTCAGTATCTGACTTTGTAAATGGTTGCTACAGAAACAAAAAAAAATGCTTGTTGCATTATAATTTAAAATGTAATTCAGCATTGTTTCAAAAAAAAATTTTTTTTAATTTCCTGGTACAAAACTGATTTATAAAAGCCCCACATGTAGGATATTGCTTGGTCTGCAGCTTTAATAGCGATGTTGGAAGAGCTCTGCTTTCCTGTGTTATCCGGCAGTGCTGCTCCGTATGTCAAACCTCTGAGAAACGGCTATTTCCGAATAAAACTCCACATTGACAATGTTCTGGTAGAGACGGCTCCTCCGCAGCGCGGGCTGGCGAAGCCTTTTATGCTTTTGCATTTGGTAATGCAGTAAAAGAGCCGACGATGAAAGGCTCATCTTCTGCAGCGTCCGGCGCACCGCTAAATCTGTGCGTTCTTTCTGTTAGGTGGGTCGTCCGAATATAAAATCAACAAGAAAGTGGTTCCCCTTGCGGAATACAGCGAGGAACTGGAGAAGCTGGGAATCCTGATCAAAGCGCGCAACTTTCTGGTGTTCCAGGTAAAAGGGCTAACTCGCGCGTTCTCGCGCGTGGCGGTGGGGTAAGAAAGATAGAAACATGCTGCACCAAATCGGATAAGCACCCTCGGGTGATTCATGAATTACAGCTGCATTTCTTTACTCTGCTGTATACTCCTTGAGGAGTGTGTTTTGTATTATAAAGCGAATAGGATACACAACCCATTTTATGCAGAATCGTGTGCATTTAGTTTGTTCAGTCGGTGCAGAACATAGTTTGGTATATTTAATCACTTGGCAACAAAAGTCAATATGATGATTTCGGAGGAATAATGTCATTATTTTTTTGAACAATTCAAAGAATTGTTTTATTATTTTTTAAATAGTTTTTACGAGCGGGATCGTTATCCTTTGAATAATCCATAGTTCTTCAGAAAAACGGAACGCAGCATTATTTAGTTGTGACCCAACTCTTGTATGCGATGGCGTTGCACCTGCGCCAGTGATCGCAATGTGTGAAGGATCATGTCTGCCACTCACAATGTGCATGTGCTGCCCTCCTCCAGGGGGCGGTGGAGTCCATTGCCATGAAGAACCCCAAGGAGCGCACGGCCCTTTTTGAGGAGATCAGCCGGTCGGGGGACCTGGCGCAGGAGTACGACAAGCGCAAGAAAGAGATGGTGAAGGCCGAGGAAGACACGCAGTTCAACTATCACCGCAAGAAGAACATCGCTGCAGAGAGGAAGGAGGCCAAGCAGGAGAAGGAGGAGGTTGGTGTGGGATACTGACCAATAAACTGTGTCCTCCTGCACACGGTCGCAGGAGAGGAAGAGGCAATGTGTGCAAATGCTATTAGGTCTGAGAGCCCGAGGAGGCCTGGTTACTGGTAGAACGTTTTTGAAGGTCGTGGCTGTTACCAGAACTAACTCTTTAAGGACGTGTGTTAATAGTGTTCTATAAATTCTACAGCTTGAGGTGCAATGTATAGGTCAGTGGTAAATCACCACCTGAGGAGCCGGCTGTGTATGTTGGTAACATGAGTACTCTCTTTCCAGGCAGAGCGGTACCAGCGGCTGAAGGACGAGGTGGCGCGAGCTCAGGTGCAGATGCAGCTCTTCAAACTGTACCACAACGAGATGGAGATCGAGAAGATGAACAAGGAGCTGGGCAGCAAGAACAAGGAGATCGACAAAGACAAGAAGCACATGGACAAGGTGGAGGACGAGCTGAAGGACAAGAAGAAAGATCTGGGCAAGATAATGCGAGAGCAGCAGGCCATCGAGAAAGAGATCAAGTGAGTGCAGAGGGGCAGCGGTACCCCACTTTCTAACACAGCATGGGGTTCACTGCAGGTGATCAGCACCGTGACCTGCAGCCTCCACTAGGCTTGTGGGACAGTGGTAAAGAACAGGCCACATTGTCATTAATATCTCAACAATAAAGCACTGTAGCAGGTTGGTTGTCGTCAGAAGGAACATCCCAGGCAGAGCTCAATATTAAAAAGTCCGTAACTTGCTTTGCACACTATTTTCGATGATTTGTAAGGTCTTTCTTTCCATGTGGTACTCTGCTTTAACATCTGCCGTCCTTCTTCTTTTTCTCCTCGCTGTCCCATGTAGAGAGAAGGATGCAGAGCTCAATCAAAAGCGCCCACAATACATCAAGGCCAAGGAGAACACCTCCCACAAGATCAAGAAGCTGGAGGCCGCCAAGAAGTCCCTTCAGAATGCTCAGAAACAGTACAAAAAGCGCAAGGGAGACATGGACGAACTGGAGAAGGAGGTGGTGTCCGTGGAGAAGGCCCGGCAGGAGTTTGAAGAGAGGATGGAGGAGGAGAGCCAGAGCCAAGGGCGGGATCTCACTCTGGAAGAGAACCAGGTAAGAGCCTGGTGCCTGGGCATCCCTAGCCGTCTCTCCTTGCTCACTCTGAGTACAGTGCTGGTTCTGGTAGTCACCAGATTGGGTGGAGCTCGGCCTTTCTCTGTGCTAAACACACTAGTCCCTTCCAACTCGGCAGAGGGCGAACACTAACCCTGTGCCGCATCCTGTTTCCCACCTGATAGGTAAAGCAATACCACCGCTTAAAGGAAGAGGCCAGCAAGAGGGCCGCCACCCTGGCCCAGGAGCTGGAGAAATTCAACCGGGACCAGAAGGCGGACCAGGACCGCCTGGACCTGGAGGAGAGGAAAAAAGTGGAGACGGAGGTAGGCGCGCCACGGAACCGGTTCCTGATTGCATCACCCATCTGACCCTTGCTCTAGACCAAGGGGTGGACAACTCCAGTCCTCAAGGGCCACCAACAGGTCAGGTTTTCTGGATATCCCTGCTTCAGCATGGGTGGCTCAGTCACTGATTGAACCACCTATGCTTGAAGCTCTGATATCCTGAAAACCTGACCTGTTGGCCACCCCGGCGGCTGTGACATATCGAGTTTAAATGACTAGAATGTAACATTCAATGAACTTTAACCTGGTAAATGAGAAAGAAGCCTGATGTATGGAAAAGGGAATCCCTTGCAACCTCCCTGCGGGGTCCTCCAGAACACGGGGGTCCAGGGCCCAGGGTCCTCCAGAACACGGGGGTCCAGGGCCCAGGGTCCTCCAGAACACGGGGGTCCAGGGCCCAGAGCACGGGTTACGAACCACACACTTTAACCCATTATATTAGTCATTTGTTTTTGTTTCGGGGAAATCATTTTCCTACATATTTAAAAGAAAAATGGCCACCGCGATATTTTTGAAGAATTGTATTTTAACTCTTTGCAGCTTGATCACTGCAGCGTTGGAATCGTATAATTTTCTGCTTTGACCCCTAGGCTAAGATCAAACAGAAGCTCCGTGAGCTGGAGGAGAACCAAAAAAGGATCGAGAAGCTGGAGGAGTACATTGCCACCAGCAAGTATGTGGCTGCTGCTGCTGTGGCGCTGCGAGGCGGCTGCTGCTGCTGTGCTGCGAGGCGGCTGCTGCTGCTGCTGCTGCGAGGCTGCTGCTGCGGCGCTGCTGCGAGGCGGCTGCTGCTGCGCTGCGGGTCATCTCTTTGTGAAACCACCCTGTGCCTTCTCGATGGTCTCTAGTCACTGCTTTGTGTCTGTGCTGAGCACTCCTTGGGGTGCGGGTTTGTGTGCTTGCCCATACCAGCTCCTGTATGTGGGATGTCCATCCTTTGTCCTACTTGCCCCCCTGCCTTATCTTCACTCTTCAATTCGCCCCCTTCATAGGCAATCGCTGGAGGAGCAGAAGAACATGGAGGAGACTTTGACGGAGGAGGTGGAGGGCGCCAAACGTCGTATCGACGAGATCAACAAGGAGCTGAACCAGGTGATGGAGCAGCTGGGTGACGCCAGGATTGACCGTCAGGAGAGCAGCCGGCAGCAGCGCAAAGCTGAGATCATGGAGAGCATCAAGAGGCTGTACCCTGGGTCTGTGGTGAGTAGCAGAGGTCAGTCTGACCCTGAGCAATGGCTCAAGGGGAGGAAGTCCATCTGGCAACCGCAGACGTCTGAGGAAAGCCTTCATTGGACACTGAATATCTGGTGCTGGGAGATCGTCGGTAAGTCACCACCTCACTCTGCTCACAGCGCCGGAATTACACCGCTGGCTTTAATACAGCAAAAGGTTTTTTTAATTAATAATGGAGAAGGTAAAAAGTAACGAAGATGCGCAAATCGCCTCCGATTTCCCATGCCAACGCCTTGTGCTCCTCTTACCTAAGCTGACACCGTAATGATGGTGTTTCTGGGCATCCATAGAAAGATTTGGGCAATAGAAGGCCTTGATGTGGGGCCTGGACCCAGGTTCATCCCCTCTCCCTTCTTCCATCAGTACGGCCGCCTGATCGACCTCTGCCAGCCCACCCAGAAGAAGTACCAGATTGCGGTCACCAAGGTGCTGGGGAAGAATATGGATGCCATCATTGTGGACTCTGAGAAGACTGGGAGAGATTGTATCCAGTACATCAAGGAGCAGCGTGGGGAGCCCGAAACCTTCCTCCCCCTCGATTACCTGGAGGTAACAAAACTCTGTTCCTTTCTGAACCGAGCGTGAGCCCCAGAGCTCCTAGGGATACATAATATCGTCAGAACGTGTTCCTTGACATATAAATATATGTTACAAATGTCCTATATCTGCATAGTTTCTGGGCCTCTCTGTTAGTGTGACCATGTCCAGCTCACAGCTACACTGTGACATACACACAGTGGTCGGGTGCACTTTGTGGTGCGGGCACAGCTACTCTGTGACATACACACAGGGGTCGGGTGCACTTTGTGGTGCGGGCACAGCTACACTGTGACATACACACAGTGGTCGGGTGCACTTTGTGGTGCGGGCACAGCTACTCTGTGACATACACACAGTGGTCGGGTGCACTTTGTGGTGCGGGCACAGCTACACTGTGACATACACACAGTGGTCGGGTGCACTTTGTGGTGCGGGCACAGCTACTCTGTGACACACACAGTGGTTGGGTGCACTTTGTGGTGCGGGCACAGCTACTCTGTGACATACACACAGTGGTCGGGTGCACTTTGTGGTGCGGGCACAGCTACTCTGTGACATACACACAGGGGTCGGGTGCACTTTGTGGTGCGGGCACAGCTACCTCTGAACTCTTTCCCCGCAGGTGAAACCTACCGACGAGAAACTCCGCGAGCTGAAAGGGGCAAAGCTGGTGATCGACGTGATCCGCTACGAGCCTCCGCACATTAAGAAGGCGCTGCAATACGCCTGCGGTAACGCCCTAGTGTGCGATAACGTGGAGGACGCGCGCAGAATCGCCTTCGGAGGGCACCAAAGGCACAAGGTGAGCACATGGCATCTGACTACAGGCAAGTTACCAGCAGTTTATATCCGACTACAGACAGACAGGGCCGTACATCTGACGCGGAAGTTTCTGCCGCCATTTTTCCCCTCCCGTTGCCTGCGCTGGACGGGCACCAATTGGCTCTTTAAGAGATCCGCCAAACACAGAAAATCAGTGGTACTGCAACGCAGCACTTGCTGTATAGAGTATAGGAACAGACCTCGGTAAGAGGCGTTTGCCAGGTTCCCTTGTGTTTGAACATTTTGCTTGTACTGTAAAGCCACCTGTACACGGCCAGCATGGTGCAGGGATGAAGTAACCATGTCTCTCTTGGCAGACGGTGGCTCTGGACGGCACCTTGTTCCAGAAGTCCGGTGTGATCTCCGGAGGTGCCAGTGACCTGAAAGCCAAAGCCAGAAGATGGGATGAGAAGGCGGTGGATAAACTGAAAGAAAAAAAGGAACGCTTAACAGAGGAGTTAAAGGTGAGAGGGGAGAAAGGAAAGCGGGGCTGGGGAGGTAGGAGGAACGTACTGGAAAAAGGGGATGTGTATTTAGTCCTTAGAGAAATTACTGGCCTAGACTTTCAGAAGCCCTGGCTCTTGGGTGTATTATCAGTAAGACACTGCAGTGGTTGGGCTACCATATGGAATCTACATAATATAGTGCAGTAAGACATATAGAAACTGACGGCTGATAGGAAAATGGGGGGCCATGCGATTATCTGGTGTAACACCTCAGACCCTGTTTGACCGTTGGCTTTCTTATTTAGGATTGAACCGTATGTCTCCCCCAAGCAGGTTTAAATTCCCTTACTGTATCAGCCTCTACCACCTCTGCCGGGAGGTTATTCTATAAATCTACCACCCTTTCAGTGAAGAAGTCCTTCCTCACCTCTCCCCTGCGCCTCCCACCCTCCAGCCTCAGAGAATGACCTCTTGTTCTAACGCTCCCCTCCTGTATCTAATTATACCTCTAGGTGAATGTTTCAATCACATCCCCCTCTCCCGTCTCTGCTCTGAGCTGCACATACTAAGGACCTTTTGGTGTTTCATGATCAACCTTGTGATGTAGATCAGGGGTGCGCAAACTTTTAAGGACCAACAAGATCTCTACTTTACAGGAGCAAATGAAAGCCAAGCGCAAGGAGGCCGAGCTGAGACAAGTGCAGTCCCAGGCTCACGGCCTGCAGATGAGACTTAAATACTCTCAGAGTGACCTGGAGCAGACCAAGACTCGTCATCTGGCTATGAACCTGCAGGTAAGGAGACCGCTGTGAGGGGGTATGGAAGGGTTACACATACATGTGTCTATATAGCACACATACACTGCTGCCATCTCCTTCTCGTTGCGTTCTCCCCACACAGGAGAAATCCAAGCTGGAGAGTGAGCTGGCCAATTTCAGTCCCCGCATCAACGACATCAAGAGGATAATCCAGAGCCGCGACCGGGAGATGAAGGACCTGAAGGAGAAGATGAACCAGGTAAGAAGCCTGTTGGCGGATGAAGGCAAAGACCCGTGAGCCGTGTCGGTGCCAAGGTTACATGACTAAGACTGGGAGGACAATGCCGAATGTGTCTGTGTCCCAGGTGGAGGACGAGGTGTTTGAAGAATTTTGCCGGGAGATTGGCGTCCGGAACATCAGGGAGTTCGAAGAGGAGAAGGTTAAGAGACAGAATGAGATCGCCAAGAAGAGGTATTTGCCCCTCACCATCAAAGCGCTGTTCCCCCTCTAACATTAAATCTGGGGTGTGCCTGTCCTGTTGTGCAAGTACTTGCCTTTCATAGCACTGTGTTGCTGTTACGATCTCGGCTCGCTCATGAAATGCACCATGCTTGCTTAGACGTACTTCTGTATACGCACAGGCCGAGAGGTGCAATGATTTCCCAAGGCAGTGCTTGCTGAACACTTTGTCCCTTTCCACAGACAGGATCTGTCTTTTACAGCATATAATAAACTTTTAGTGTGTTCCTAAATATTGCTGAGCAGCAGCAGTGCCAACAGAACTCTGCCTCAAACCGGACTAACTCACCATATGAATACTTATACATTTGCCTTCCATTGGCCCAACTAAATGTCATATTCCATCCCTCTCGATTTACGGTGGGACGTGTTCCTTACAATGTGTGTGTTTCTAACTGCTTTTACCTCACCCATTTTACATCTGTAATATAAATATACCCACTGCAGGTCTTATACTTGTTCAGTACAGACCGGCATGGGATCGTGTCTTGCCCCCTTGTGCTCTGATATCTGTAGTTCTGCCATGCTTTCTTTTACCCGTGCCGCTTATCTGTATCGTATCTGATCCCTGCCCATCCCTCCCCTCAGGCTGGAGTTTGAAAACCAAAAGACCCGTCTGGGGATCCAGCTGGACTATGAGAAGAACCAGCTGAAGGAGGACCAGGGGAAAGTGCAGACTTGGGAGCAGTCTGTGAAGAAAGATGATAACGAAATAGAAAAACTCAAAAAGGTAATATAGTGTATCGCAGAGGGGCATCGTACCATGTGTTATATAGTGTATCGCAGAGGGGCATCGTACCATGTGTTATATAGTGTATCGCAGAGGGGCATCGTACCATGTGTTATATAGTGTATCGCAGAGGGGCATCGTACCATGTGTTATATAGTGTATCGCAGAGGGGCATCGTACCATGTGTTATATGGTGTATCGCAGAGGGGCATCGTACCATGTGTTATATAGTGTATCGCAGAGGGACATCGTACCATGTGTTATATAGTGTATCGCAGAGGGGCATCGTACCATGTGTTATATAGTGTATCGCAGAGGGGCATCGTACCATGTGTGATATAGTGTATCGCAGAGGGGCATCGTACCATGTGTTATATGGTGTATCGCAGAGGGGCATCGTACCATGTGTTATATAGTGTATCGCAGAGGGGCATCGTACCATGTGTTATATAGTGTATCGCAGAGGGACATCGTACCATGTGTGATATAGTGTATCGCAGAGGGGCATCGTGCCATGTGTTATATAGTGTATCGCAGAGGGGCATCGTACCATGTGTTATATAGTGTATCGCAGAGGGGCATCGTACCATGTGTTATATAGTGTATCGCAGAGGGGCATCGTACCATGTGTTATATAGTGTATCGCAGAGGGGCATCGTACCATGTGTTATATAGTGCACATTTTTGCTGTCATGTGTTGCATATTTGTCGCAATGTGATCATGGCTTCCATACCCCCCAACATCCCTGCGATGCGTGTTCAGGAGGAGCAGAGACACATGAAAATCATTGATGAGACGATGGCCCAGCTGCAGGATCTGAAGAACCAGCACCTGTCCAAAAAGTCCGAGGTGAACGACAAGAACCATAATATGGAGGACATCCGCAAGAAGCTGGGCGGGGCCAACAAGTTAGTACAGATTAACACGTGTGTGTGTGCGTGTGTGTGTGTGTGCGTGTGTGTGTGCTAGGCATAACTGAATGGGTTCCTGACCCCCACGGAGACATGAAAGACAAGTCAACGTGTGTTTTAGGTGCAGCAAAACAAATGCCATGTGTGTAATCAGCCCATGTAAATACATTCACTGCATGAAGTGAGGCCTGATCCGAACACGGAGGCCTACAAGCAGGCATCCCTTATTCTATTTCTCCCTGGCGGCGTCCGCTTGGGCCTGTGCCACCATGACTGACCGCAAGGGTAGATTGGAGGTGAAATGAGGCCCGGCGCATTTCACTTACCTGTCTCTTCCAATGGCATCATGTGACGACGCGTGGTCATGGTGTCGCGTTGCCATCACCACGTGGCGTCACGGTGGAGGAGGGCCGTTCCAGGGTAAGTAAGTCTTACATAGGCCCCTTTCTCTCCCTCGGTTTTATTGTTGTGGGGAAGAGCGTGGGGCCGGTGCTTCAGTCCCCCAGCACTGACCCAGCACTGACCCAGCACTGACCCAGCGAGGACGAGCCTAAACACCCGATAGGGCAGTCCGCCCGTGACTAACAAGGTCTTTATCAGGAGCCGCTGCAGCAGCTTCCATGTTCCCTGCCTCCCGCAGAGCTCCCTTATCCCCCGGGCAGCGTTTCCTTATAGACTTCTAAGTGACCTTGTGAGTGATATGAACGGACTTTCTGCCTGAATGTCCCTTCTCTCAGGGAGATGACCCACCTGCAAAAGGAAGTCACCGCCATCGAGACAAAGCTGGAGCAGAAGCGCAGCGACCGCCACAACCTGCTGCAGGCCTGCAAGATGCAGGACATCAAACTCCCGCTGTCCAAAGGGACCATGGATGACATCAGTCAGGGAGAGGTGAGACACTCTGGGGGCGGCAGGGAATTGGGGAGACCCTCTGGGGGCGGCAGGGAAGAGGTGAGACCCTCTGGGGGCGGCAGGGAATTGGTGAGACCCTCTGGGGGCGGCAGGGAGAGGTGAGACCCTCTGGGGGCGGCAGGGAAGAGGTGAGACCCTCTGGGGGCGGCAGGGAATTGGTGAGACCCTCTGGGGGCGGCAGGGAAGAGGTGAGACCCTCCGGGGGCGGCAGGGAATTGGTGAGACCCTCTGGGGGCGGCAGGGAAGAGGTGAGACCCTCCGGGGGCGGCAGGGAATTGGTGAGACCCTCTGGGGGCGGCAGGGAAGAGGTGAGACCTCCCCCCCCCCCCCCCCCCCCCCGGGGCCGGTAGGGAGGATCCCAGCCGAGGGAAGGAAGGCAGCGTTGTTTTCTTAAGCCTCGGGGGTTGGTAAACGTCTCCGAGGCGGGATGGGAAAATATTTACCGTTTTGGGTTTGGTAAACGGATCCTGTGGGCTCTGAATCCGGGGGACACTGAGCAGGTAGTGGTGTTTTTAGGATGTAGTTTCGCTTGCTCGGATCTTTATTAGTGTTTCCCCATAGGGGTTCCGTAAGGGGTCTCCAAGGGGTTTGCGAAAACAAGTCTGTAATGGCGGATTCCAGGCAGGATAGGGGGTCCGTGCACTTACTCCCCCCACTAAGGTGCAGTTTGGGGCCTATCGCTGTCACTAACATCATGAGCTTCGAAAGTCGCTCCCTGCAATACTTCGCATGCACCGCAGCAAGGCATTGTGGGACGTGACTTTGGAAGCTCCCGCAGCGGGTGACAGCTATACCCCCCCCATATGTTGCCTGCACACTGAGGGGCAGTTTGGGTCCTGATTAAGCGTGTGTTCCCCCCACAAGCTCAGGACACTATATACTGCCTGGGATCGGTCACACAGTTAGCGATAGTCTGATAAGGTAATAATATTTTATTCATTAGGGGTTCAGGGAGCAAATATTTTCTAGCAGTGGGAGGGGCTGCGAGCCGCTGATCTGCATATTTCTGTTACTTTTATATGTGAGGTTTTCTTCCCAGCCAATAAATACAGTTTGAAGAGCAAGAATATAGGTAGGTTTGTGTATAATATAACGCCATCTTGCCTATTGTTCCCGGTGATACTCTCCAGCCACCTGACTGCAGGGGCACTGGATTCCAGTGCAAGAGTATGTCGGTAATGTTCCCTGTGTTTGCAGGGCACCTCCCAGGGGGACGAGTCTGTCGGCAGCTCCCAGAGAACCTCCACAGTCTACGCCCGAGAAGCTTTGTTAGAGATAGACTACAGTGACCTCTCCGAGGACCTGAAGGTGAGGCCGGGAGGCAGCTTTTGTGTTTACTGTTGGAAGTGAAGTCTGCGGCTACAGCCCAGCCTGCAAGCCTGTGCGGGCATTAATTTCCATGCCCCTGCTGTGCCCTGGCAGGACGCGGTGGCAGATGACGACATCAAGCAGGAGATGAGCGCGCTGCAGCAGAAGCTGAACGAGCAGCAGAGCATTCTGCAGCGCATCTCTGCACCCAACATGAAGGCCATGGAGAAGCTGGAGAGCGTCCGAGACAAGTTCCAGGAGACCTCAGATGGTGAGTAGTTGGGGGAGCCATGCTGTACTGTGCGTTAAACATCCGGAACTGCAGGTCTCTGGCAAGGAAGGGGTGTACGGCGCAGTGCTTTGCAAGGCTGTAAGTGCTATATACTTGTGCTCTTAGGGATTGACACAGTGATGATGTGCAGGGTTCTGGCAGCGATGGGGTAACGTGGGGACGCATCATGTGCAGCTGTAGGGCTGTACCTCCATTTTACTATAAATCCAACACCTTTTGTATTTGTTCCTTGGCAAGACGCGGCGAACTAAATGGCACGTGGCTTAGTACATGTTCAACCCACTCACTCCAGCAGGTCCTGTAAAGTCCATTATAGACGTTACAACATGAGGGTGTGCTTGGCTAGCTAGGAAGTGGGCATCTTTCCTTCTTGGTACTCTGGGTAGCCAGGTTCCAGTCATTTGTCATTGTCCCCAAACCAGATGGGGCCAAATAACCTGTGCCTGCCTGTCTGTCTCTGTCTGCCTGTCTGTCTCTGTCTGCCTGTCTGTGTCTCTCTGCCTGTCTGTCTCTGTCTGCCTGTCTGTCTCTGTCTGCCTGTCTGTGTCTCTCTGCCTGTCTGTCTCTGTCTGCCTGTCTGTCTCTGTCTGCCTGTCTGTCTCTGTCTGCCTGTCTGTCTCTGTCTGCCTGTCTGTCTCTGTCTGCCTGTCTGTGTCTCTCTGCCTGTCTGTCTCTGTCTGCCTGTCTGTCTCTGTCTGCCTGTCTGTCTCTGTCTGCCTGTCTGTCTCTGTCTGCCTGTCTGTCTGTGCCTGCCTGTCTGTCTCTGTCTGCCTGTCTGTCTCTGCCTGTCTGCGCGGCTGCCTGTCTGTGTCTGTCTGCCTGTCTGTCTCTGCCTGTCTGCGCGGCTGCCTGTCTGCGCGGCTGCCTGTCTGCGCGGCTGCCTGTCTGTGTCTCTCTGCCTGTCTGCGCGGCTGCCTGTCTGTCTCTGTCTGCCTGTCTGTGTCTCTCTGCCTGTCTGCGCGGCTGCCTGTCTGTGTCTCTCTGCCTGTCTGCGCGGCTGCCTGTCTGCGCGGCTGCCTGTCTGCGCGGCTGCCTGTCTGCGCGGCTGCCTGTCTGCGCGGCTGCCTGTCTGCGCGGCTGCCTGTCTGCGCGGCTGCCTGTCTGCGCGGCTGCCTGTCTGCGCGGCTGCCTGTCTGCGCGGCTGCCTGTCTGTGTGTCTCTGCCTGTCTGTGTGTCTCTGCCTGTCTGTGTGTCTCTGCCTGTCTGCGCGGCTGCCTGTCTGCGCGGCTGCCTGTCTGCGCGGCTGCCTGTCTGTGTCTCTCTGCCTGTCTGCGCGGCTGCCTGTCTGCGCGGCTGCCTGTCTGTGTCTCTCTGCCTGTCTGCGCGGCTGCCTGTCTGCGCGGCTGCCTGTCTGCGCGGCTGCCTGTCTGCGCGGCTGCCTGTCTGCGCGGCTGCATTTCATCCCAGCTTTTCTATCACAGAGTTTGAAGCTGCGCGCAAACGTGCTAAGAAAGCCAAGCAGGCGTTTGAGCAGACGAAGAAGGAGCGATTTGATCGGTTCAATGCCTGCTTCGAGTCTGTGGCCACCAACATTGATGAAATCTACAAAGCCCTCTCCAGAAACAGCAGTGCCCAGGTACCGAGCCAATCTTTTCCATGTGCGCTCTTATAGCTGCCCCGTCTCTGCCTGCTGACAGTGTCCCCTCTGCTCAGGCTTTCCTGGGACCAGAGAATCCGGAAGAACCCTACCTGGACGGGATAAACTACAATTGTGTGGCCCCCGGCAAACGCTTCCGGCCCATGGACAACTTGTCTGGAGGGGAGAAAACCGTGGCAGCACTAGCTCTGCTGTTCGCAATCCACAGGTAGGAGACTTCTCATAGATACGGCTTCTCTTCCATTGGGCCCCTCGTGTCAGCCTGCCGTCCCCTGACTGTCCCCTCGTGTCTGCCTGCCGCCCCCTGCCTGTCCCCTCGTGTCTGCCTGCCACCCCCTGCCTGTCCACTCGTGTCTGCCTGCCACCCCCTGCCTGTCTCCTCGTGTCAGCCTGCCGTCCCCTCGTGTCTGCCTGCCACCCCCTGCCTGTCCCCTCGTGTCTGCCTGCCGCCCCCTGCCTGTCCCCTCGTGTCTGCCTGCCACTCCCTGCCTGTCCCCTTGTGTCTGCCTGCCACTCCCTGCCTGTCCCCTCGTGTCTGCCTGCCTGTCCCCTCGTGTCTGCCTGCCACTCCCTGCCTGTCCCCTCGTGTCTGCCTGCCACTCCCTGCCTGTCCCCTCCTGTCTGCCTGCCACTCCCTGCCTGTCCCCTCGTGTCTGCCTGCCACTCCGCCTGTCCCCTCGTCTCTGCCTGCCACCCCCTGCCTGTCCCCTCGTGTCTGCCTGCCACTCCCTGCCTGTCCCCTCGTGTCTGCCTGCCACCCCCTGCCTGTCCCCTCGTGTCTGCCTGCCTGTCCCCTCGTGTCTGCCTGCCGCCCCCTGCCTGTCCCCTCGTGTCTGCCTGCCGCCCCCTGCCTGTCCCCTCGTGTCTGCCTGCTGCCCCCTGCCTGTCCCCTCGTGTCTGCCTGCCACTCCCTGCCTGTCCCCTCGTGTCTGCCTGCCACCCCCTGCCTGTCCCCTCGTGTCTGCCTGCCACCCCCTGCCTGTCCCCTCGTGTCTGCCTGCCACCCCCTGCCTGTCCCCTCGTGTCTGCCTGCCGCCCCCTGCCTGTCCCCTCGTGTCTGCCTGCCGCCCCCTGCCTGTCCCCTCGTGTCTGCCTGCCACCCCCTGCCTGTCCCCTCGTGTCAGCCTGCCACCCCCTGCCTGTCCCCTCGTGTCAGCCTGCCACCCCCTGCCTGTCCCCTCGTGTCTGCCTGCCACTCCCTGCCTGTTCCCTCGTGTCAGCCTGCCGCCCCCTTCTCACTGCTCCTTGTTGGAAGGACGAAACACCAGTGCATCTACATTTTCTCGCAAATGTTCCCCAAGTCTTCTCCAGTCTCGGACATCGTCCGTAACTTCACCTGCAGCTGCCAACATTCTGGGTGTGGACAGTTAAATAAGAGCATTGTGGTGACTTCTTGGCTCCCATTCCTTGATTAAGCAGGAACTTCCCTAACGCTTACTCTGCATTTATCTTACCATGTCCCCAGGAAGTAATCTAAAGCAGGGGGGCTCAACTCAAGTCCTCCAGTCGTCGTCCCCCCCCAATCCCCAGGTCAGGTTTTCATGATATCCCACCTGTGCTGAAGCAGGGACTGATTGAGCCTACAGCTGTTGCATATTAAAGCCTTCAGTTTAAGTGTGGGGACTGAATGAGTCCCGCTGTGGTATTATACATGACCTGCCAGTCTCTTGCATCCACAGCTACAAACCGTCCCCTTTCTTTGTCCTGGATGAAATAGACGCTGCACTGGACAACACCAACATAGGAAAGGTGAGAAGCTGCACCCCTGTAACCTCCCAGACAGGCCCATGGGGCATCGCATTGCAGCCATACTCTGTATGGGGCCTGGAGCTCCCCCAGACAGAGGAGTGGTCTGTTAGTGAAACCCCCGTGCGCAGCTCGGCCTCGGCTCGCAGGGCGGCGCATAGCGGCTGTTTGGAGTAGGGTTTTGGGTGACGAGATCACTGCTGTGAATGCGCTCCGACTCCTCTAGTAGTGATCAAAGTAATCAATGAAATCAAAACAGAATGCTAAAAACCTGGCGCTAGCGGTAGATAGTCTGAATACAGTATGTATATAAACTATACAGTATGTATATAGCCTGTATACAGTGCTTCCAAGACACTAAACCGACGTACGTTTCACGTCGAGGAGTTATCTCCCTGTTGAATGTCTTACCCAGCAGGTCCTTGGTGCTCACAGCTGCCTCTAGAACGTGTCACCGGGCGCCTCTAGAACGTGTCACCGGGCACCTCTAGAACGTGTCACCGGTCTCCTGTCTAGAACAGAAGGGATCAATGTTTGGAAAAGAGACAGTCCGATATCAGAAAGCCCCCTCCTCTCATAGGGACAGGGGTGTGTGCTGGGGGTTTTAATGCCCCATTATCTCTCTCTTTTGGCACCCTCTGTCTGTAGAAAGGTCTCGTGATTCAGGAATCCATTGTGTATGATTGTATCAACCTTCTTAATTATAATTGGGATTGTGTGAGTTGTGCTGAAATTCTACACAGCAGAGCTCACGAGTCCGTGCGAGGAGTGAGAGCTCACGAGTCCGTGCTAGGAGTGAGAGCTCACGAGTCCGTGTGAGGAGTTAGACCGTTACATCAGTATGACAAGAGCATCTTTATAAATAGTAAAATAAAGAGTGTTTTAAGATGCAAAGAAAAGTTCCACAGAGATTAATAGTATGAGTAGATGTCTGGAGATAAAAATATAGGGTAACATTGTTCTACCATTAATGTCCATGAGAGAACAGCTTTTAAGACTAAAATGTTTTCTTACGGTCTATTAATGGCTATGTATAATCTGGTTGATCGTGAGAAAGAGGTGTAATTGCCATGTATAGCTAGTTACAAGAAACGGTACAAAGAGAAAACAGGAAATACAATCATGCACATTAGTTCTCCACGCTGGACCTGTACGCCTTTAATATGCTTCCTGTCTGAAGGACACACGCTTATTGGAACAAAGATAACTGCCTCAGTCATGAAGGATCCAAGACTATTGTCCCTGTCTGCAGGTGGCCAATTACATTAAGGAGCAGTCCATGACACAATTCCAAGCGATCGTCATCTCCCTGAAGGAGGAGTTCTACACCAAGGCGGAGAGCTTAATCGGAGTATACCCCGAGGTGAGCGCGCGCGCATCGCTGCCCCTACGACTTGCTGCGTTCCCCACCTAAGATGGTAGCTTGCGGATAGGAGCGTCTGCACCGCTGCCTGTCCGCAAGTCTCTGCTTCGAAGTTTGCGTTTTTTATTTTGTCCGTTACCAACTTCATTTTGGTTTTTTTCTCCTTTTTCTCTCCAGCAAGGGGACTGTGTGATCAGCAAGGTCCTGACCTTTGACCTTACCAAGTACCCAGATGCCAACCCTAACCCAAATGAGCAGTAGCAGACTCGCTGGAGGGACACAGGGTTGTTGATTATTTTTATTTTTGAGGGATTTTTTTGTTACTTTAGCTCATACTCTCCCGGTGCGTCAGTATTGCGCTTTAACCGTGATGGAGATGTGTAACTATATGGTTACCCTACCAGAATACCGCATCATGTGCTCCTTGGCGTGAGGTATACAGATGGATCCGTGCCGGCGCCAACATCCGGCAACGCGAGAGTGAAGGCCTCTTCCTCCCCTTTTCTCCTCCCATGCTTTCTGATTTTTAATCCTAATCATGTTGTAATTAGTGTCACGTGTCTTCATCCTTTTGTAACTATCAGAATTGTCATTATTGTGTTTAGAGCCAACCCCTTGCTTTTAGGAGGGGGTACTTTTTAAAGCTTTTATGATGTCTGCGGGGGCTTTTATTGTTTTTAGTGTCTTATCTGTTCTGTACTGGAGGGCAGCGGCAGAAATTGCATTTTGTTTTCCAATAAAGACCATATAAATATTGCTTGGTTATTTTATCCTGTGTATTTACAAAGGGTATTTATTATGTCAACTATTTCACTGACGTCCAGCTGTGGAAGGCCCAAAACCCAGGCCAGAGCAGCCCCGTACCCGCCCTGTGCATCCTGAAGTGTGTGGTGAGCATCTCGTCCTGTGCACGGTCTCGTCCTGTGCACGCGGCGGCGAGCGTCTCGTCCTGTGCACGCGGCGGCGAGCGTCTCGTCCTGTGCACGCGGCGGCGAGCGTCTTGTGGGTGGCGAGCGTCTTGTCCTGTGCACGTGGCAGCGAGCGTCTTGTGGGCGGCGAGCGTCTTGTCCTGTGCACGTGGCAGCGAGCGTCTTGTGGGTGGCGAGCGTCTTGTCCTGTGCTCGCGGCGGCGAGCGTCTTGTCCTGTGCACGCGGCGGCGAGCGTCTCGTCTTGTGCACGCGGCGGCGAGCGTCTTGTCCTGTGCACGCGGCGGCGAGCGTCTTGTGGGTGGCGAGCGTCTTGTCCTGTGCTCGTGGTGGCGATTTCTTGTCTCGTGCACGCGGCGCCGAGCGTCTCGTCCTGGGCATGTGGCGCCCCCAATCTTGCACTTGTATGGGGTATTACCGCTTTTACCAGAAGCTGGGTATGGGGGAATATCCAAGCCATGGGGTAAGAGGAGGCTGGAAAGTGCAGGGTCAGAACGCTGGGCGTCTTCATGGAGAACTTGTTGCTTTTTATATGGAATGACTGCAAGTCGGCATTTCGTCTTGCTCTTCATTGTGTCGTAAGTTCACCCCACAGCCACTGATCACAGCGTTCTGCCTTGCGGTCACCTGCGATTGCCAGCAGGTGGCAATGTGCTTGGCATACTATTCCTACCCACGAATGGGCAGGTGAAAGACGTCTGCCTTCTCGTACTTATCTGTTCTCTGCACCGAGCCCAATGGGCAGGTCCAAAATGTAACCGCACCAGTTCCTTCAGTGCATCAAATTTCTAGCGGTGAACGTTTTAAGGTGTGTGCTGGGTGCTCACCCAGTGTGTGAGGTTTAACCCTGACGCACAAATGTCACTAGCCCACCTTCTTAAACGTCTCGTCACCTCCCCGAGCTCCACCATGGCATAGCAGGAGTCCAATTGCCATCAAAGGCATTGAAGAGTTTTAATGGATATTTGTGTCTGTACTTTTGGTTGACTAATCCTCTCTCTGCATACTAATTATAATCGTTAGAGAACAAAAAAAGCTGCTAAGAACAAGCCAGCAGAGGTGAGGTTCGGGTGGCGGAGGAGCTACAGGGAACAAACACACAGATGGAGGGCGAGTTGCCATGGTCCTTAACCCCATCTTGCAGCAAAGGGTTAAGCCAACAGCAATTCCACAACGCCCATTTCTGTCCCGACGAGGCTGTGCTACTGCGCAGTACGAGAGAAGTAGGAAGAAGCTCAGGGATACATTGGTACTTTCATAGGTTAGAATAGGGCAGGTCAGGTTTGCAGGATATCCCTGCTTCAGCACGGGTGGTTTAATCAGTGTCTCAGTCTTAGACTGCACCACCTGTGCTGACGCAGGGATAGCCTGCAAACCTGACCTGTTGGTGGCCCTTGAGAACTGGCGTTGGCCGCCGCTTGAACTACAGGGGTAACTATTCTTCGAGGTGGGTATGAAGGCCTGTCCTGTTGTGTAGGAGTGCTGGGGTGGGGGTGCCGTGGTCTGGAAAGTGCAATATAGAAGAAAGTAGAAATGTTATGTGTCAGAGTTCCTTTTTTATGGTTTTGCATCTTTCTAGTCTGCCGGTGAGAGGTCTTCAGGGGATATTGGGGAGGGGTGAGGGGATATTGGGGAGGGGTGAGGGGATATTGGGGAGGGGTGAGGGGATATTGGGGAGGGGTGAGGGGATACGGGAACATAAACCTCATATTGCCTTGCACATCTTCCTTCAATTCATTTGCTGGGGTTTTTTTTTTACCTTGTCCGCTCCCTGGGTTGGATTATTTTTGCTGTACTTGTATATAGGATGCTGCGTACTTGTACAGTATATAGGGGACACTGCGTGCATGTATGAGATGCACTTTTTCTGCTCTAAGTCCATGTATTGTAATGTCTATTTTGTAAAGTGCTGTGCACATTCTTGCGTATGTATGTATGTATGTATGTATGTATGTATGTATGTATGTATGTATGTATGTATGTATGTATGTATGTATGTATGTATGTATGTATGTATGTATGTATGTATGTATGTATGTATGTATGTATGTATGTATGTATGTATGTATGTATTGTGCGCACGGTGAAATATGGTCCAAAATGAGAAGTGCATTGAACACCTGCAAACTGACCCGAAGAGCTTGCAGTCTGTCTCTGGCACTGTCACAGAAATTGCAGTAAATAAGTACCACCTTGCCTGCCTCGTCTGTCCCTTCTCTTTCACTTTTCTTCCGTTCCCCCTACAACAATATTTTTTAATACACATATTCCCCCTGCCCCCCCGCCCCCCACTTGTTCCATCCACTGTCCTTTTATACGGTTTAAGGCACCTACATATTCCACCACAATTGTAGTGAAGGAGAATCTCCGAAACACACACACACTTCAGTCGTCTCGTGGGCTTGTTCTGTCGCCTCCTCGCTCACACAGCAGTTCCCAGTAATTGCAGCCTGGAAAGGTCACTGCCAGTTCCTGGTGTGATTCTTGCATGTCACAAGGGCCCAGCTCTGTGCAGCTATTAACCCTCTGGCTTCTTATCGTGGCGCTTTTCCTGGCTTCCCCCCACAGGGTCCCTGCATCAGTGGGTATTAGTGTGAGTCACTGTGAGTCACGCAGTGTTGGTGGAGGGCTTGCAGAACGCTGCTGCAGTAGTGTGTAGGATAAGTGATGTGCTGCTGCATAGACGCTGAACACTTGCAATGCTAATGCATCCTTGAAGGGTGCATAAGACAGCAGCCATAGTGCGTGCGCAACGAACAAAACCATTATGTGAAGCGATGTGGCGCTTTGGAGTAGACAACATTTTTTTATTTTTCGTGTGACGGCCGCGTCATGAGCATTTGAACCAATGAGGGCGAACCAGCCTGGTGATGTCATGGCCACACCTCCCCGTCGCGCGCGTCCTCTGCATCCACAGATCGCGCCTACTTTCGCTCTGTCACGCCCGCACTATGTCCGCAGCCTTCGTGTTGGGCAAGAGCTGGGGCCCAGTGTGTGCGTGAGGATGCGTGCACAGCGGTTTGTGGACACCATGTTGTGTGCGCACATTTTTACAATGAGTAAATGATGCAGACGCTTTCGCGGTGTGTAACTTCAGCTCCGCATTTAGAGCCGCGTTCTGATTACAAAGGCACAGCGAATAAAAATCCCACGTTGTGAGCACGTTCACCCGTCTCAGCCAGGTCTGCAAACCTGCCCTCCCCCTATAATATCTCCCAGCATGCTGCGCTTCCACTGCAGCCAGGGATTCTGGGTAATGACATGCAAATGAGCTCACAATGCCACCTTTTACTTCTTGTCCATTTTAACACAAACCCCCATAAGCCTCTGCCTGCCGCATTACATAGCTTTGCAGCACAGCCGGGATTAAAGTGCAGAGCCAGTAACCCCACTCTCAGCATGCAAACCTATATTTCTCCCTATAACTAAACCTACAGGTTTCATTAGAGTGTAAGCTCTCCAGCGCTGGGATATTCCGTGCTCACAGTATGTTGTTTTACCGGCGCAGTCTTTTATACCCCTGGGCATTTCCCTGTGTCCCCCCCTGTATTTTGCTCTTTGAATACCCCTTTCTGTAATTTGCTACCTGCCCCACAATAAAACCCGAGTACCTGCCAGGTACACCACATTAGCCGTTCCTGGACATGTGGCAGAACGGGTCAGGGAGAGAAGGGCTACGACACATTCAAGAGATGCACAGAGCTGGATTGTGCCAGCGTTTGCTTCTGTCAGTGTGTGGGTGGGTGTATTTTTCTCTCCCTTCGCACATCCCTCCGTCCCCCCCTTTCCTGCGGGGATGTGGGAGTTGGCACAGTGTCTCTGTGTAGTGTGAGTTCTGTGCCTTCCCCACGAGGTCGCGTTTCTGTTAATGCAGCCACACATCCGAGGGGCAGCAGGAGACATCTTTCCCCTGACTTCTACATTCAATTCCAACTGCAGTCCTCAAGGGCCACCAACAGGTCAGGTTTTAAGGATATCTGTTGACTGAGCCGCCTGTGCTGAAGCAGGGATATCCTTCAAACCTGATCTGTTGGTGGCCCTTGAGGACGGGAGTTGGCCGCCCCCTGCGCTAATCATTATTATTCTAGGACGAAACATTGCAATGGAACATTCCAGAACACTTAGGGGTAACGTAATAGCAAGATGTTACACACACGGTTTCAAAGGCGCGAACAGCATCGGAACGGAAACAGATTCTTGTGTCAAGCGTTTAACCGTGGTGTGTAGCAGGATTCTCTAGCACTGAAGGGGTTAAGCGACCGTAGTGGGCTGCACTGTATATTGATACTGAGTGTATCCGGCTCCTTAAAACACCCTTGCCTTGTTACCAGACCTCTCATCATTCACCCAGAAAGACCTGCATGCCTTCTCTCTCCTCCTGTCACTTTATTAGCGTAGATAAAAACAGCATGTGGCCCACTGACACTCATCTTACAGGTATTTATGGAGAAAAGGGAACCAGGGTGGAGGCGGCCATCTTAAATGGTCCATCCATGTGTTGTTGTTTGGACATTATTTGGATCGGTGGAACTCCCAGGGAAGAAATGTTGCTGTTTTTCCAATGGGAGCACCTGGTTCAGAAGATATTTATACTTTATAACCAAAATGTAATCCCCGGAGAGTTCAAACCAGTTAGCTGTGGGGATTCTGGCCCCCAAGCAAAATACATTTTGAATGGAAAAGTTTAATTTTGAATGAGTGGGACCAGTGGAAGTTCCGGAGAACATCAAGCTAAACATCGGTGAGACCGACTGCAAATCAGCGCTGCTTGCTGAATATTATTATCCTTTAATTATAAAGCGACAATATATTCTGCAGGGCGGTGCTATAGGGGTACAAAGCGATATAAATCACATAAACAGAATGCAAGCATAACAATACTATACACCTCATACATCGACCTTGGCCCCCTGCAGACGCACGCACCAGAAGGCGGTGAAGAGAGGAAGATTTCAAGCCTAAATATTAATGATGCTATATTCTCTATATACACATATTCAGCATTTAACTAGTTAAAATAAGTAATTTAGTGTTAAGTTAGAAATTATATTGGGAAATGATAAACTGCCTCTGCAAAGATAAGAAGATAAATCAGTCTGAAGACAGGCAGGTGTAGAAATGTTTTATGTGATTTAGAAACTCGGTATGTTTAATGTTTGCTGAGTTGAATAGTATGTGGTCAAGAGTTTGAATTCAAATGTTAGTTAAATAATAAAAGACAATACAATAGAGAGAGGTCTTAAAAGATAAGGAACACAGGAGTAACTATAGTTACTCAGTGACAGAACAAAGGGTCTTCTAAATCCGTAAATATTGCCAAATGAGGGAACATTGGTTTAAACATTGATGATTGACTAAGCACATTTTGGGTTGACACTGAGAGAAACAGGTGATTGCTATGTGTAGACTGGCTCAGGAAAAATGTGTAAAGATTACATTTGGATTTATAGAATTCAGAATCCTTTACCACCAAGCTAAGAACAAGCCAGCTAACGATTTCCCACTCTATAGCTCCATTCTACGCGCCCGAATGATGTAACGGACGGAAATGACGCTGTAACAGATGGTTTCTATTATCTCAGATTAAATTGAGAAAAGAACCGGGCTGTGGACTTTTTGATATATATTGAAAGGTGGGACATCTATTTGAAAAGGAAATGGATCAAGAGCTCTACGGATTTTGTAATCAAAAGTAGAAATGTATTTATAACAACGTTATCAAGTGATGCCGTGTGACTTGATAAAGACCACGGTTGTTTGGTCGAAACGTTGTGTGGCTAATACATTTCTACTTTTGATTACAAAATCTGTTGTGCTCTGGATCCATTTCCTTTTACTGACTTTGGATTACTCTGACAGGTGCTCCCAGAACTAGCAGCACCGACCGGTAACTGTATTTAGTTACATTCCTTTTTGTGTGCGGCATATTACCATTGTTTGCATTTATTTGAACCCATCTTCAGACGAGATGAGGTATTAAGGGAGAAGAGATGGAGGTCATGGGCAGAACGAAGGGGGTGTTTAGGAGAGTATTTGGAGATGAGGGCGGATATGTTGAGTTTCTGTAAATCAGACCTAGGATTTTCAATGTTATTCTAGAGCATATGGGAAGCCAGTTTACACATTTACATAGTGGAGCAGCAGATGTGAAGCAGTGGGTGAGATGGAGCAGGCTGACAGTAAGGGCTGACAGGTCTTCTAAACTGTTGGGAACTAAAAATGGCTGCCAACATGGAACTGCCAGGAAGCCAAGCAGCATCCACTACAATGTCATCCATCTCCCTCTAGAAGTGTTTTTCAACAGGGGTTCTTATGAACCTTTGGATTTCGCAGGCATCCCTAACGGGTTCCTTGCAATTTTTAGGTCATTTGAAAATTGTACCAAATATAGAAAGGTTGACAATGTATCTGATCTCAGACGCGCTATTAGAGAGGGTTGGGGTTCCTTACAATGCATCTGATCTCAGACGCGCTATTAGAGAGGGTCGGGGGTTCCTTACAATGCATCTGATCTCAGACGCGCTATTAGAGAGGGTCGGGGTTCCTTACAATGCATCTGATCCCAGACGCGCTATTAGAGAGGGTTGGGGTTCCTTACAATGCATCTGATCTCAGACGCGCTATTAGAGAGGGTCGGGGGTTCCTTACAATGCATCTGATCTCAGACGCGCTATTAGAGAGGGTCGGGGTTCCTTACAATGCATCTGATCCCAGACGCGCTATTAGAGAGGGTTGGGGTTCCTTACAATGCATCTGATTTCAGACGCGCTATTAGAGAGGGTCGGGGGTTCCTTACAATGCATCTGATCCCAGACGCGCTATTAGAGAGGGTCGGGGTTCCTTACAATGCATCTGATCTCAGACGCGCTATTGGAGAGGGTTGGGGTTCCTTACAATGAATCTGATCTCAGACGCGCTATTAGAGAGGGTTGGGGTTCCTTACAATGCATCTGATCTCAGACGCACTATTAGAGAGGGTTGGGGTTCCTTACAATGTATCTGATCTAAGACGCGCTATTAGAGAGGGTTGGGGTTCCTTACAATGCATCTGATCTCAGAGGCGCTATTAGAGAGGGTTGGGGTTCCTTACAATTTTACAATATAATGATAGGGTTCCTTAACCAAAAACATGTTGCGCATCACTGCTTAGACACCAGTTGCAGCCAGGCCAGTTCACAAAGTGCTTCCAAATCAATGTTGCCTCGGTACCTTCGCAAAGCGTCTTGGGATTTGTAGTCTTCACTCTCCAAACTCCTTGCCACACCCCCCCCCCCCTCCCCACGTGACCTCTCTTCACCACGCACACGGAGAGGTGCGCTCGCGCACCCCGTTTTTTTTTGCTCACCGTTTTGCCACTTCTGATAGGCTGAAGGTGGGCAGAGCGCGCCTCCTGGCCCGTTGCGATTGGCGGGCTGGGGAGTCCGCCGCGCGCGCCCGCACCACCCCGGCTCCTCCCGCCTGTCAGTGCGCAGTGTCTCTGCAGCAACCGCCGCGGTCATATCGTGCGGGGTCCCCATCCCCCCTCCCCCGGCACCATGCCCGGCCGCCTAGGCTAAGCAGCCCCCTCCGACAGTGCACACACCACCGCTGCCATGGACGGGGGAGCCGGCCCCGGGGGTCAGGAGTCACCGAACCGGGCTGTGGAGTACCTGCTGGAACTCAACAACATCATAGAAAGCCAGCAAAAGCTGCTGGAGACCCAGCGGCGCCGCATCGAGGAGCTGGAGGTGCAGCTGGACCGGATCAGCCAGGAGAACCGGGAGCTGAGGGAGAAGCAGGCGGTGCGTGCGGAGCGGGAGCAGCGGGCGGATTACCGGGAAGCGGGCGGAGGAGGAGGAGGAGGAGGAGGGTGTGGGGGGTACGGTCACCATCATCACCATCACCGGGGGGAGAACCAGGCGGGTTACCACAGCCAGGCCTATCCCACCCCGCCACCACCGCCGCCTCACCACCACCACCACCGGGCCCGGGAAACCCCGCACTCAACCGGCAGGGACCGGGGGGACAGGACCAACCGGGGGGCGTCCCGCAGCTCGAGTCCCGGGGCCGGCGGAGGTCACAGCAACACCAACAGCCCGGCCACCACCCTGCAGAGGAAGTGAGTATGTGAGGGGGTGAGGGACTGGCAGGTAGTGACACTAGTGAGTGACACTAGTGACAAAGGGGGGACACGTGTGGGGGGGGTGGGGGTGTCATGTCCTGACAGGACGTGGTGAAGGGGATGTTGAAGGGGTGTCAGGACGTGGTGAGGGGGATGCTGAAGGGGTGACAGGACGTGGTGAGGGTGATGTTGAAGGAGTGACAGGACGTGGTGAGGGTGATGTTGAAGGAGTGACAGGACGTGGTGAAGGTGTGTCATGTCGTGACAGGACGTGGTGAGGGGGATGCTGAAGGGGTGTCATGTCGTGACAGGACGTGGTGAGGGGGATGCTGAAGGGGTGTCATGTCGTGACAGGACGTGGTGAGGGGTGACAGGACGTAGTGAGGGGTTTCATGTCGTGACAGGACGTGGTGAGGGGGATGCTGAAGGGGTGTCATGTCGTGGTAGGACGTGGTGAGGGGGATGCTGAAGGGGTGTCATGTCATGACAGGATTTGGTGAGGGGGATGCTGAAGGGGTGCCATGTCGTGACAGGACGTGGTGAGGGGTGACAGGACGTAGTGAGGGGTTTCATGTCGTGACAGGACGTGGTGAGGGGGATGCTGAAGGGGTGTCATGTCGTGGTAGGACGTGGTGAGGGGGATGCTGAAGGGGTGTCATGTCGTGACAGGACGTGGTGAGGGGGATGCTGAAGGGGTGTCATGTCGTGACAGGACGTGGTGAGGGGGATGCTGAAGGGGTGTCATGTCATGACAGGATTTGGTGAGGGGGATGCTGAAGGGGTGCCATGTCGTGACAGGACATGCTGAAGGGGTGTCATGTCATGATGTATTGACATGCACTGCATTGTAAGATTGTCCGCTTTTCCTGCTGCCTGCCTGTCTTCTTGCATACATGTGCTCTTGCAATACAGTGTTGTTGTCGTCCCACGCGGTACTGCGCCCGCGGACCATGTCGGCGCCATCCAACTAGAAGCTGCACATAATAATGTAACACACCCAGCTCATTACTGTGCAGGGGTAAGGCTCGATGCGCGGGGAGCGCGTGTCATGTCACTGGGATATGATGTGTAATGACGCAACGTATTGATTGATACCCCTGGCGTATGTGTGCTGACGTGGTGTCATGTCGCGACGATGTGATCAGAGTAGTGACGGAACATGTCGCTGTGCATGTTGACGAGGGAAGGAGTGTGTAGATGTCATCATGACATACTGCGACGTGCAGTAATACCGTTTACTGTGTGTGTTTACATGCATGCAATCACTTCACATCCTGATGCATGCCAACCCTGCAGAGGAAGCGGGAGGTTCTATCGTGATGCTGGTGTATATCATGACAGGACATTTGAACTGCTCACAGGTGCTTGTGATAGGCTGACATGCCCCCACCCTACAGAAATGTGTTTCCAGTGATGTCTGATATTGGGTGTTTTTTATCGTGTATATTCTCTAAATCATATTGTACATTCCCTATTAAACAGGATGCATCCTACAAGTGATTATAGTGGGTGGTATATTGTGACATGCTATCACACCCTCGTGTATGCGCTGACCTACCCCCATCTCACAGAGCAACACAGAAATATTCTATATCACAACATTTATTCGTGAACCCTGCGTCCTCGGCGGGGGTGGCGGCAGTGAGTGTCGGTAGTGAGTGTCGGTGATCCCAGGAATGTATTACTCATTGCTGCATACAGTGTCTTAGCTGGCACTCATATGCTAATACTGTCCTATATCACCGCCTTGCAGCTGGTTTAGATCATAATGTCCCATGCACTCTCTCAATCTGAGCTGTTCTGTCAGCTGCGTGCGCGCTTCAATATGTTACACGCAAGCTGTATCTCTGCATGTCCCAGTCTCTCGCTCTCCCCCTGCAGAGCATAATCGCTCTTCCTCCACCACCGGTCACCTGCATCCTTCATTGTCACTAAGGGGGTGTATGTATGAAGGCAATTTGAAAGCAACATGGGTGCCAAGTGCGTCATTTTCATCAATGTATTAATGTACTTTGTTCCAACTGTGCCCTGTGGTGGGTCGGCAATAGGAGTTATGATGCACTTCTTGTAACGAGATCTATCTTGCCGCTCTGCGTGTCCGGTTCTTGCACCCCCACCCCGACCCGATCCGGTTTTGAAAACTATTTGCTACAATACGTTTGAGGAGGTGACACTTTCTTGTTGAGCAGCCTGAGCCAGGTGTAAGAAACGGGAATGAGCTGCTTGTTTACGTATGTATGATATGACTTAGTTTGGAGGGTGCATTGGGTCCAGACTAACCTGAGTCGCACACCCCATATTCTAGGTTCCAATCACCAGACATCTCAATGTCTGTCACTGGTGCTCACAGACACAAATGCATTGCTGGAAATAAACGCTGATTTCCTATATGTGACTGTTCTAAATAGCCCTGTAACCTCTTATGTGGCTGAGAGGCATGAGTGGTGTGGCCCCAGTATATCCTCTTGCAATTAGCTTACTCTGTAAATGTCATTATCGCTCCCATCCTCTCCTGTGTTGCGAATTGTTGCCGCACGTTTGATCCCTCTCCCCACCCGTCTGTCATTGATCTCTTCTGTTATGGCAGAGTTTTTAAACGTCCCTTCGAACACTACTAACCCCGAGATCCCGCATCTCTAACTCTCAGCGTTTATTTCTTTGAAGGGTCTCTGTCACTGAATGGTTTGTTTGTGGTATTTGTAGATTAGCTGCCAATTTCTTCTTAACCCCCATTTTCAAATGGTCACATTTTGACTTCCAGACGAGATTGGAACGAACTTATCTCTGGGTCATAGAATGGATCCAAATTTGGTACAAAATGTAGTTCTGGAACTTAATTTATTTTTTCCCTCCTGGAAAAATGTAAAATTTATTTCCACACTGATGCCATTTAAAAAAAAAAAGAAGAGAATTTTGCGAAGTCTGGTGATACTTAAGGCATGAGTTTTGAACTATGTGAAATGCGTATAACTATTCTCAAGGAGCAGTTCAAAGTTCTAGCAACTGTATTGATCCTGGAGAAATGTTCCTTGTAGGTTATGACACCTTTTACTTATCAGTATTTTAGTTCTTTATGAATAAAATAATGGTGTACAGAACTTTTAAAAACCTTACAGGTCTCTCCTTCAAGTGCACAGTCCCGTGACGTACAGCACACACAGTGCACTTGAACTGGGAACCTGTAAAGGATTGGAAAGCTTAATTTCATCCATGAAATACGCACGTTGGTTTCCTAAAAGGCATCGCAACAAATCCCAACTACCCCAAGGTGTGCAATTCTTACACCTCAAATGTGAACGTTTGGAAATGCTGCTGCACTTCTCTAAACAAATCATAAGCATTAAAGAGAAACCTGTATCTGATGGATACAACATTTACCTGCGTAATACACGGGGTATCCTCTTATTACTGTCACCTGTGCACACATATTTTAGGATTATGAATGGCTGGCATTTGCAGCACAAGTGCAGTCTCCTTTTTGACCTCTTGTGCCTAAGACCTGTATTGGATTGTGAAAAGACCCATCTCTGAGTGTTTAATGTCTCCACCCCCCTCCCCCGGGGGGGGGGATGATCCCACCATTGTACATTTGCACCCCTCTCTATCTGTGTCCCCCTCCATTCACCCCAATCCCCTACAGGCTTCCCTCTTGGTTGATTTGCCATCACCCATAAGCCTATCACTAAATTCACTTTCCATCCCACGCAGACTTCCTTCACTACGAAGAAGCACTTTGCTAGTGAGATTTTCACGATCTGTGCTGACAGAACCAGCCGTTTCGAAGCTATCCAGGTGCCGCATGTGACTGTCATGGCAACTAGCACTGCGAGGCTGTAATTACCAACCCAGTTAGTAAGCGGTTTAAAAAAACAACAAAAACTGGGAAATGAAGGGGTTAAACATGCACACAGTTTAAACTGAATCATTAACCCATATGATGCTGGAGTGACATGAAGACACTTAAATATCAGCAAAAAGGTTTAGTTGCAAACGGCAAAATAAATTACGCCATCTTGGTCTACTGCAAGAAAGTGTGTCCCACTTAGCCCCCCCCCACATCTTCTCACTCCCCACTACTGGTCATTATTTCACCCGCCGCCTTAGCTTTGTGATGATACATTGTAGTGATTGGGTTCTTGTAGTACCAGGCTGGGAGTCGGGTAGATAATGGGCATTGGTAGCAGGCTGGGAGTCGGGCAGATAATGGCGGGCATTGGTAGCAGGCTGGGAGTCGGGCAGATAATGGCAGGCATTGGTAGCAAGCTGGGAGTCGGGCAGATATGGCGGGCATTGGTAGCAGGCTGGGAGTCGGGCAGATAATGGCAGGCATTGGTAGCAAGCTGGGAGTCGGGCAGATATGGCGGGCATTGGTAGCAGGCTGGGAGTCGGGCAGATAAGGGCGGGCATTGGTAGCAGGCTGGCAGTCGGGCAGATAATGCAGGCATTGGTAGCAGGCTGGGAGTCGAGCAGATATGGCGGGCATTGGTAGCAGGCTGGGAGTCGGGCAGATAATGCAGGCATTGGTAGCAGGCTGGGGGTTGGGCAGATAATGGCGGGCATTGGTAGCAGGCTGGGAGTCGGGCAGATATGGCGGGCATTGGTAGCAGGCTGGGATTCGGGCAGATAATGCAGGCATTGGTAGCAGGCTGGGAGTTGGGCAGATAATGGCGGGCATTGGTAGCAGGCTGGGAGTTGGGCAGATAATGGCGGGCATTGGTAGCAGGCTGGGAGTCGGGCAGATAATGGCAGGCATTGGTAGCAGGCTGGGAGTCGGGCAGATAATGGCAGGCATTGGTAGCAGGCTGGGAGTTGGGCAGATATGGCGGGCATTGGTAGCAGGCTGGGAGTCGGGCAGATAAGGGCGGGCATTTTGCTGTTGCTTGGTGATGCTTATTTTTAAGTGTTGTTTTTATTTCCTTACATGGGAATCTCGGTTTTGTCTCCGAGATGTTTCTTTAAGGCCCCTCTCCTTGTGTGGGACAGTCTCTGGATGTCTTTGCTCTAATGCAGTGGTTTTTGTTTTGTGTGTGTTCGAATTTCTGTGCTGTTCCAATAAAAGATATCCGTTACTAGAGTTCTTCCATAAGTTATTTATGGGATGCGTTAGTAGATGCAACTCTTGCTTCTGAGATCGCCTGCAGGTAATTGCTACTTACTCGGGTGCACAAACCATTCATTTAATTACGTGTTTAGCTGTACATTGCCCAGTTGTGTACAGCAAATGGTTCACAAAGGGAGAATTTGTTGGTTGCTGAAGGCTGAGATTATGGAACATACTTCATATCTCATCTCCTCCCCTATGGCAGATCTGTGCTGTTTGCTGCACCTGGGAAAGGCTCACTTCTCTCCGGGTGCACCAACCTCAGCAGGTGGCTCCAGCTGTAAAGGGCATGCAAGTGATGGCCAGCAGCTCTGCTCCAACAACCTTCTCCTGTCTGCTGCAAGAGACATCTATGCAGAATTGCTTTGTTGCAATGCATTCTGGGGTGTGTAGTCCATACATGCCTTTCCCCTCATTTCTCAAAGTAGTGTAATCTGTCTTTACCCCATCCTCTCTCCCTCAACTGGAATTTGGAGCATCTGGCATAGGCTGTCTGTGGTGTGGAGTAGGGTATTATTCTTGACTGCCCAAACCATCATTAACTTTCCCTGTAGCTTGTTGGTGCATGGCCCTGCTGATTTGTGCAGTGAGGCGGGAGCACCAAAAGACTGCTATAACTTAATTTGGAAAAAAGACTGTCCTGTTCTTTGGTCCTTTTCAGGATATTTCAGGTTGCGTTACCTTTTCTGCTCTATTACATCACATATCGCCAATTTTTATTTCCATACCCATATCAACAATTACAGCATGCCATTCTGATCTGAAAAAGCAAAATGGGGCAGTGTAATGGGTCTACATTATACTTCACAGTCGAAGTAAATGATGGTTTAATGATTCCCATTTGTACTATGCTCATTACCTTCCTCTTTCAGTTTAATCACTGATGTTGTTATAAAAATGCGCCTCTGAAAATATGAATGGCCATTTTTTCACTTATGATCCTATGACTAATGCTACTTTAATCTATTCCATTTCTGGGCCTTTGTCACGAGTATAAATAGGCATGTGTGTTAGAATAAAGAAGGTACATGCTTTTTTTCTTAATTCATCAATGGATACTGCTTTTCAATGTGTTACAGACGCCAGAAAATGTTACCCACATTCCCGGTACTTCTCTCCAAGTCGCTCTGCGCATATTTCTACTACTAACTGTAAACAAGACCGCCCCTCATCAGCGCTGCTGGTCTGGATGAATGAAGCGTTTTGTGTTCTTTAAAGCGGGAATGGGGGGGGGGGCGGCAACTCCACCCCTCAAATCCACCAACAGGTCAGGTGTTCAGGATATCCCTGCTTCAGCACAGGTGGTGCTGTCGTTGACTGTGATTGAGCCCCCTGTGCTAAAGCAGTAATATCCTGCATAACTTCTGACCTGTTGGTGGACTTTGAGGTCTGGAGTTGGCTACCCCTGCTTTAAAGCAGCTTGTGAAAGTTACATTTCATATCCCCCTAGGAAGAAGTTTACTGAAGTATCCTGAACTGGCCTTTCTGATAAGGGCGCTCTCCCTCCCCCTTCATGTAAAAATACATTTAATGGACACCAGCAAAATATTTCCTGATGTTGTTCCTTTTAGGTGCTGACTCAGTTACTGCATCAACACATTGCTCAGTAGCTGCTGTCTCCAAGCTTATACCTTAAAGGTGCACTTACTGTTACTCATAAGGTAACAGCTATATTTTTATTTTTTATAACAAAAAATACCAATTTACCTGTTATTGTTTTGCTGAATTACAGCTCTTTTGAATGAGCACAGTGTGTTCAAACACAACATGTATGCATTAGTTAAATGATAGACCATATATCAGGGCTTTTCAGCCTGTGACCCTTGAACTCTCTGTTCCTGCTAGTTGCTTAGGTAGGTAAGTGTACTTTTTTACACTGAAACTAACTTGTAAGTTAAGCCAATGTAAATATATATGGTGCAGATGTTATAACGGCTTGCAAAATGTTGATATATGATATTCATTACAACTTTAAATGCCTCTCTAATTACATTGCAATATGCTTGTGGTCCTCCTACCGTGGTATTCCACAATCCAGCCTGACCTGTACGGAGCTGGCAAAACGTACATACCTTTTTAAGTCTGCCCGCTGACTGGAGAACGCAGCATCATTTAGATCAGAGTTTGACAATAAGGGGCGAGCCCTACTATTTGGATGCATTTGCACCGGTCCAATAAAAAAATCTGCTTGACAACATTGTCACACACACAGTGGTTAACCCAAGGGGGCTCAACTCCAGTCCTCATTCGCCCCCAACAGGTCAGGTTTTCAGGATATCCCAGCTGTGGCACAGGTGGCTCAATCAGAGGCTGTCAAAAACTGATTGAGCCATCTGTGCTGAAGCAGGGATATTAGGAAAACCTGACCTGTTGGGGCGGGGGGCTTGAGGACTGGAGTTGAGCACCCCTGCGTTAAACCCCAGATGAGGATTATAGGATGTGACCTGCAAATAAGTATAACGTGTGACATTTTATACGCTGCTTGATAATAATTTTTTTTTTTTTTAAATGTCCGTCACATGACTACGCAGTTATATAAAACTGGTCCACAAAGTTTATTCTCAGACCTGAAATCTCCCAGATACATGAAGCTGGAAACCTCGAGCAGTGAAAGTGTTTAAACTGTGTAATTCCTGGGCATCTAGTTAGCAATAGATGCACCTCCACAGAGGTCGTTTTAAAAGCTGTTTGAACATCTGTTTCTGACAACTGTAACCACAAGGCTGAAATATGTTGGCGCCAATACAAAACGTTACTACAATGCCGTTCTGGGCTGTTGGTGTGATGCCCCCCGTCTCCCGCTCAGGTGTTGTGTCTGAAGTCCTGCTTTTGTCTCTGTGCAGGGAGAGAGGAGCTTGCAGTAAGCCGAGCACCTACTCTAACACAACCTATATTACTGACACAGACCCGTGGAGATGTGCTCACACACAGGTGCACCCAAAGGTGGGGACCGAAGGCAGCTTTACAGAACTTGTCAATAGTGTTTGCATCATAACTCAAGCAGTTGCGTAGTTGTGTTGCCGGTCCCTTTGTGTAAATACGGGACACTCCGTAACAGGCCAGCTTATCGTTCTTTGATCTTCAGGCGCATGCTCATTTTGTTGGATTAATCAAAAGTGCTGGCGTGAAAAGAATAATTGACCAACATCTGTGGGAGGTAGAAATGGCTTATAAAGTTGCCCGTCCACTAAATATTTAGCTTATGCTATAGGTATTTCCATTATTTTGTTTCTCTTCTCCCCCTCCCCCACCCCTTCCTAAATTTCTTGTAATTTGTGTTTTTTAGTTGCTTGTCAGCGGCATGTTCAGAGATGAGAATTCAATTGTCTGTTTTCTACCTTTATTGGTTGAAACTTGGCATTGGTCAAAGCAGCTGATAAGATGGCGTATTGCATATAAAAAATGTTTCTAGTAGAAGAAAAGTATCACCATCCCAAATACATAAATCTGTTGCACAAATGTAGTGTCCATGATGGATTCTAGTACCAGTGAGTGTCACTAAGCAAGATCACACAGGGGCATGGATGGCACAGCTGGAACTGAATTCTGCCTGGAGTGATCTCCTGCCCTCCCCCCCCAACCACCCTAATATATTCTGTATTCAAGTACAGTAGACCTCGGGACATCCTGCTTTGATTCCTTCTCCTCCCCTTCCGTCCTGTTCTCATTAACAAGCCAGTGACAGCTGTTGCAGCCTTGTTTTCATTCTCGCAGCCCATGTTTTGTCGGTAATAGCCGTGTAACCACAGGTATAAAATCAGTCCTTCCTATATAGATAAAGAGAGGGGAAAGTTGCACCTTTTTTTGTTACTATACGCAGGCAGGTGGTAAGAAGTAGCATTCACTAGTCATTGGTACAGGTTCGTTCCTCTTGCTCTGTTGGTTTGTTCTTCCGCCATAGACAGAGAACAGAAAGTTCCTTCTTACCAGGGTTCCACATAAAAACATGAAACTGCCCAGCTGTGCCAGAGCTCGTAATGTTCCCATTGTTCGGACTTTAGACTTTGCACCCTATGTTGAGGCATAATTTGACCAACGTTGGTGAGCGGTGTTGAATATGGGATTGTGTTGCAAGGCTTTCTAGCCATTTTTATAGTGTCATTGTTTTTTATGTTGTACCTCCTCTTATGCTCCCTGTTTTGATTCTTCATCATTTGTCCAATTCGGAGAGGAGCCTCATGGGCTTTACACAGGGCCTGATGTTTAGGCACCAAGTGGCATGTGGAGATTGGCAGAGGAAGCGATTGAAATAACAGATAGTGGGTGGTTTCGGTTAAAGACCGGTCCATAGAATTCAGACTTTTGATATTGACCTCGCATTTAACAAAAAAAATATATATTTTTTTTTATTTTAGGGTGAAGAGCTTATTCTTTTATTTTTTGGGGGGGATGTAAATGCCTCTTCAGCCTTCATGTATTCTGGTCTCCCATTTAATTCTGTTCAGTGTTTTCAGTGGTCCATACAGCCAATTCTCTGTAGCCTATAATTCAATGCATTGTAAGATATGCTTTACCCATAAGCCGGTGCATGGAGTTTTAGCTGTACAATAAGAGGTGTTTACATTTGAAGCAGCCTGGAAAGCGTCCCACATTTCTTGTTGCACTAATTACTGGGCTGAGTAGTGCTGATGGGGGCAAACCTGGTTCAAGTTGTTGTCATCTCTTTGGGACTTGGCCAAGGCACTTTATCTCCCTGAGCCTCTGGCACCAAAATTAGATTGTAAGCTCGACAGGGCAGTGAGTCCTGCAATGCAAAATTCTATGTATGGCGCTGCGTACACTGTCGGCACTGTATGTATGTGCAATGTTTCTAAATAATAATCCTCATCTGATAGAACGAACGCTCCCTTACGTCTGCAGGTGCAAGGGCTCCTAACTGTTCCCAGGATCCCCGTGACTTCCTTTGGCAGCCGAGCTCTTAGCCACGCTGCTCCCACTCTCTGGGACAGTCTGCCTCGTACAGCCCGAGAGGCCCCTCTCTGGCAATCTATACAAACAGGCTCAAGGCCTACCTGCTTACCCAGGCATTTAATTACTGACCCACAACCTGTCCGGCATTTAATCGCTACAGTACCGTCCCATCCTGTATTGTACCTGTCCTGGTGTTTGGTCTCGTTTGTAACCTTGCATGTTTTCTTCTTTTTCCCTATTTGTACCTGAAGCGCTTTGAGTCTTATTGGGAGAAAAGCCCTATGTAAAGTTGTTGTTGTTGTTGTTATCCCCGTGTTCGGCAGTACGTGCAGCGCTTGTTGGAGGTAGGACTGCAGGCTGTGCGCACCACTTGGGCTGTTTTTGTACAACGCTTCTGAACAGGAGATGTGCAGTTTCCGGAGGCTGGGCTCGGGCCCTGCTGCTTCCAGTCTTACTGCGTGTCCTTGCTCCAGTGTGACACATTCAAGGTCCCGTGGTCCTGCCAGGCACGTGGACCCTGAAATGACCTCATTTGCAACATTTCCTTTTCGTTTTGAGGGTGGCTTTTTATTTTTCAGTTAGATTGAGGGACGGATGTTGTTCTAACTTCCCATTGCGAAAATTTATTGGTACCTTTTTTTAAAATCTGCGCGTAATTCTCATATATGCTTTAAAAATCAGGCCATGCGTTTTATTCTAATGCTCTGCGTTTTAACCATTTTGCTGCCAGAGGAGCCCGTAACGCATTGCTTTTTCTAAGGCTTAAAGGTCCTCATTTCCTACCGGTTGTCCAATTCGGCTTCTTTGCAGTCGTATGTTTCCAGCAGCACAATATCGCAACAAAACTGGCTGTGGAGCAGCTGGGAAGGGGCCTTAAATGTGCTTTTATGACACGATGATTGTTGTCTTTTTATTTATTTGTATTTTTTTTTAACTAATGTGTTGGTGAGGACCAGGCAGAGGGAAGGATTTCATGAAGAAGTTGTCGTGCGTTTTCATCCGCTGTAAAGTGCACCATTTCTTTACTCCCAGGGGTAGAACCACAGCAGTGCTGCATCAAGACACCCCATCATTTCACCGTAAACAAAGCGCCAGGGCAGTGCGTGCTGCGGCTTTAATTCCATACACATCATGACACTAATGCGGGGGAGGGAGCGGGCAACGCCAGTCCTCAAGGGCCACCAACAGGTCAGGTTGCCAGGATATCCCTGCTTCAGCGCAAGTGGCTCAGTCGGAGACTGTACCACCTGGGCTGATGCGGGGATATCCTGGAATCCTGACCTGTTGGTGGCCCTTGAGGACCGAGTTTGAGACCCCTGCTGAAGCATGAACGGTTCTCTGGCTTATATAACATGTTGCACCAGAAGGGTCTGTTTGGTAGGTTTTGTAGGTTCTCATTTAACCCCTTCGGTGCCTTGTTGATCGTCGGTGTGTCACCCCCGGGGACCCTTATGACATACGCTGTACGTCACGGCCTCAGGCTTGTTTTCTAGGTGGCGTTCGCGTTGCAGAGAGCTGACCTCGAGCTAAACTGAAAGAGAAGGACCCCACCTCTTCCTGTCCCAGGAAACAGCAGGCAGCCACGTGATCCCTTAGGGGAGAGGATGCATGATCGCTAGGGCTGGCGCTGAAAGGGTTATAAGCGAGGTCTCCGTGCAGGGAATTCACCTCTTGCTTTGTTTTTACTTTTACCCCCTAGGTTCTAGTCCTAGTGATTTTGTTCCCCTCGCCCTGCTGAGTTTGGGGATTACCTGTGCATTTTGTGCAGTCTGCCATGCGGGGCGCTCTGTAGTTACTGGGGCTGCTATCTGACATTAGAAGGGCAGTACTTCCTGCTCAGTTTTTGTTTATTTTTCTAGACCCCTCTTATTTATTTTTTATTACAGGGTGGGAGCCGGGGGTCCCCTGAGCCAAACTCCACTATTCAGGTCCTGGAACCCTCAATTCCCGTGATTAAATCTCCCTCAGGGGAAACAAAATGGCTGTCTAATCTTGGACCAAAAGGAAGCTGCAACATCAGTTGTGACATCCTATTGGATGACTATTTAAATTCACTATAAAAACCAGGAAGTAGTTCCGGTAACTTCACCAGGAGTTGGAGCTGCAAATAGTGTGGTTCCGCTCTAGAAACCCCCCTGATTTCAATCTGTAAAAAAATAAAATAATGGGAGTTATTTAGGGTGGATTGCTGCTTTAACTAGAAGGTGCTGGTTTTTTCTAGGGACCAGATAGTATTATAAAGGTTGCTACATAGCGTGGCACTGTGCAGAGACCAGTGCTGCTTTGACCCTTTACACAGTTCTTTTTATTTTTCAGTGTGGTCTTTTTCTCATTGGAAGTTGTTTGGAATACTTTTTATAGGTGGGTGATGCCAAGTGTGCCAGCAACTTTCTTCCATCTTCCCAGTGTGTGTCTCGGAACCCAGTGAGCGCTCGCCTTTATCGCTATGTTACCACAGCGAGAGAGTGCAAGTTGGCAGCTTCCCTCTCTTTATAGCTTGCCTCTGATATGTGCACAGCCCATGCCCGTGGTGTGGGTGATGGGCATTGAGAGTGGGACTCGCGAAATGGGCTTTGCACACCCTTACTGCTGCGCTCTTCGGTCTGGACATTAAGAGGTTAAGGCTTGTTCTCTAGCAGTTGATTTAGTAAGCCCTGTGCTTCTTGCAGATTTTTGTGCCATGGGATGACTCATGCGTTCCAGCGTTTATTTATATCATGCAGAGCTTGCCGCTGCCATTATCTGCACTTCTGCCAGGGACGCACACGGATTCTGTAGGGCCGTGCTGCTTGCAGTACCTCTCCGTTAAAACTGGCTGCTTTGTGGGCACCTACTCAGTGTATAAATGGTGATGCCTGGCAGTGTGGGAGGTTAATGCACTCCCTGTACCTGCCTTGTACAGATGTATACGTCAGTGGCTCTGTGTGTAGGTGTAATGGGAGGGTTTCTGTTCCACCTATATTGTGCTTCCCCTGTATGAATGGAATATATGGTTGTATTTTGAACTCCTTATGCCAGCCGTTTGGCAATGGTGTATAAATGGATCCATTTGTCAGTTTGTAGGACTCGTAATTTCACTGTATAAGATCTCTCTGCTCCGTTTCATTAAAGTGCTGTGTCCGAGAGTACGATCTCTGCCCTGCCACTTCCCGGACAGCACCTGCTTCATGTAGTCGCAGTTTTGGCAGGCCCTTTGGGTGTGTGCTGCCTTTGTGTATTCACATACAATTACTTGACAATCACTCTTTGGGTGGCTCACGAAGCTGGCCCATCATTCACTTCACACTAGTATGGGTTCTGAGCCAGAGGGATAGAAACCAAATCTCTGTTGTACTTAACGAAGCAGATGCATGCGCCGCCGGTAAGCTGCCGTAATGATCAAACTTCCCTGAGCTCCGTCGTCTTCTGTCCATTTTACCTGTGCCCTGCCTGTTGGGAGCAGATGGCAGGGGGAAGCTTGCTGCCTGTACCTGCCCTGATCCAGCAGCCTGCAGGAGACGTGACAGATTCTGCATCTGTTCTGTAATTCTGTGCCAGCCTGTCTGCCCAAGAGGTTGGGAGGATGTCACAAGCCAGGAGAAATTCCTTGAGGAAAGGCGCACACGTAGCTCTTGGGGTTTGTATTATATAATGGAGCCACCTGTTTGTAATGGCACCGTGTTTTACGTGTGGCACTGCGGATCTCCGAGGAAAAGATCACGGGACTTTATTATTTTGTTGCATTTGGGAGTGGTTCTTAAAACCGTAGTGTGCGCTGCCCGGCTTCAGAGTACGGGTTCTTTTCTTGGTACCTTTTCAACACCGCCGGTCTGTCTCGTCCGCTTCATTTTTTGGGTTTTGTCACCAAATTCCTATAGCCGTGACTGGAATGAGTTGTAAAAATCGCTAGAAACTGCAGAAACCAAACAAAATGAAACAGCATACAGATGTTGGCAGTGTTATTGCACCAGCTGGCGTGCTCCTGTGGGGGGAAATAAAGCAGTAGCCCCTCCCCCATTCTCGCGTGCGGCTGATTCAAAACAATGGCGGCTTCTCGCGCTAGTGCGTTGTGTGTTCCGCTGCAGCGCGCCACTTGTTGCAATAACGTTGGCTGCATCTGGACCATTAACTCTTTGATATTTAGGAGTTGTTGACCCATAAAAGTATTCTGCTCAATATAAAATGTTGCCTAAATGTAGGCATAATTGGGGATTCCAGTTTTAGGTTTTAACTGCAAAACACCACTTCCGGTTAAAACCAATATAACCATGGGACTGACGCATCATTTTCTATTGTTCCACATTTTGTAGCAGCCACAGGTAGGCGTCGGACAACACAAGGAGTATGAAAAGTAAAAAAAAAAAAAATCTGTTCTGAAGTGTTATTTTTGTAAAACGTGTTAATGAAAAAAAAAAAAAAACGTTAAACCGGGAAGCAGAATCCTTAATCCTAGTGTGGACTGAAGCGGCTGGTGCAGCTTGGGTGGGATCGCTGCTTTTATGCAGTAGATCCATACAATCACAGGAAGTTCGCTGCATATCGTACGTGCATCAGTTACATGGAGGAGCCCCGGACCAAAACATTATCTTGTTAAAATCATTTGTACTCCCTGAGTAAATAGATGTGTGAGGGCTGGTAATGAGCAGTGCTGCTGCTGTTTGGCGTGTGCCTGACTGTCCCCTGGCAATGCCTATTCAGGCCCGAGAAGGAAATATTTGTCTTTGTATTGATTTGGTGATGCACTGTTGTATGGGTTACCTTGGTCAACATTTTAATGTGATGCATTGTTAATAATTAGAGTTCACGGTCTTAACTCTGTGCTAACTTCTTATAAGCTAGAGTATAGAAAGGGATTGCCAGGCTGACGCTCCCTACCTGTTCACGGTTTCACTTTGTAACCGAAATAATGTTTGCTAAGTGTGTATGTTTACTGTATCCCCACCCCGTGCCCTGGCTGCACGCCCCTTTGATCTCCATGTTTTAGAACACTCCCATCCTCTCTCATTCAATTTTGGCTTTTTTCCCCTTGCCCTTGCCCCTGTCTTCTCTTGGTCAGTCTCTCTTCCTCTACCCTCTGACTGCCAGTGCTTTGCCTGTCTCACTTCTTTACCTGTCTGGTTTGTACTTTTCCTCCCTACCTGCTTTGTTTTACAATGTGTCGCATTGCTCTCCTCTCTGTGTATAGTTTGGCTCTGAAGACTTTCACACACCTGCTGACATGCTTCCTAGCCTCTTTTACCTGGTTGCTTGGATCCTGTGATGCTGCTCCCCTCCCCCTGTGCTCTGTGTGGTGCACATATGAATATTTATGGATGTTATCACGCTGCAAGAGTGGGAGTTACTTGCCTGTCCTAACGCCCACACCTCTTCTCTGGGCACAGAGCTGTGTGCGCTTGTATACAGAAAAAAATATATATATATATATATATATATATATATATATTAGTTTCTTTTGCAGCTCCCTTTGCCTGTGGGAGTTCAGGGACAGATCCTTCCCTGTGCACAGTCCAGGGGTCTCTGGCTTCCTGCTGCCAATGTGTGGCTTAGTGAGTAAAGACACCGATTCTGCAAACAATGACAGGTTTGAATCACGGGGACCTGGTTCAATTCCCTCCTTGTGACCTTGGACAAGTCACTTTATCTCACTGTGCCTCGGGCACCAAAAACATAGATTGTTATCTAACCTGGGCAGTGACCGTGTCTGTAAAGATCCTATGTGCTGGGTACCTATGTGCTGGGTACCTATGTGCTGGGTACCGCGCGCTATACTGTAATTGCGACGCGCACTGAGTCCCATTTGGAGAAAAGCGCGATATGAAATAAAGTTGCTGCTGCTCTCCTCCTGTCCCGGGAGGAGGAGATCTGTTCCTTTATGTCCTTGATGAGCCGTGTTATTTGGTATATATTTGTTTTTATTGGACTATTTGAGGGACTAATAAAATGCCTGTAAAGTGGAACTGAAGATATATTTTTTTTAATTCTTGCCCTTTTATCTGTACCAAAATCAACGTGTTTGTAAACTCAACTTAAAATTATTACAGCACAGCTGGGGTTACACCGATGTCGGGGGGCCATGAATCGGCTCTGGGGGACCACCCAGCTCAGATGAAAACAGTTCTCCCCCTCCCAAAAAATTTTTTTTTTAAATCTGCTAGTGTGGGGGATTGCTGATTGAATAAAACATAATGTGCATAGGTGTGCAGCATAGCAGGGAGTTACTGGTATAGTAAGGTGAGCAGCAATACATGCTCTGTTCCTGCATTGTTTGCTTTGTATTTGTCATGCCTTGTACTAATACTCGGTTACTCGTGATACCCCTGTTTAACTTGCGCTTCCCATTCTGTGTGTTACAGGTCCGATGGCGAGAACTCCAGGACGGTGAGGTCAGTGAAACACCCTGTACCCGCTGCCATGTCGGCTTCATGAAAGAGTGTTGTTGGCTTTTTAGGCTGGACTAGCCATGGTTACAAACAGACGGTTGTCACTGGGAACCTTGTGGCATCATTTGGTTTAAGGTCTAGTGTTGTTCACGATGAGAAGTCACAGCCACTAGCTGAGAAGACACATCTATGCCAAACATCCCATCTCTGTAGACTTTGGGTTTTACTTAGATTGCAGTATTTGTTCCTGTTGGTCACTGTGCAGCTTTTAACAGAGGTGCCTCTTCTTCGTGAGCTCCAAATGTCATCATGTTTGTACCCATAAGTGGGCCCCAGTTGATGCAAAAACGCCAAAGTACAAAAAAAGTACTTTCCCTGCACGCTTGTTCCAAGGTAGAACTTCTTTGAGATTTTCTCAGGTGCGTATCTTCTCCGAGGCGGGATTCCTCAGCCGCCACCATATAACCGCAAGAGAAATGACAGGAGAACTAGCCGCACTCTTCTTTTATCAAAGGATCCTTACGTCATTTATTAAATAATCAGTGTGACAACGTTTTGGGGACTAGGGTTACCCTTCCTGATGCACCTGAGGAAGGGGTAACACTGGTCCCCAAAACTTTCTCTTTAATATTTAATAAATCATCAAAGGATCCTTTGAAAAAGAAGAGGGCGGCTATTTCGCCTTCAATTTCTCTTGATGCTAAAACGCCCCCTAAGTAGCCTTACTTTATCAGGACCAATGTGGCTGCTATGCTCTAAAAACTGTGTAAGAAAAGAAGGGTGGGGCGGCCATGTGTTGGTCCTTTCTTCCATGTAACAAAGGAGGGAGTAGGGGGTACAATACCTTTTTATTGAACCGAGTAGTTGATGATGTTACAGGCTTTCCAATGTCTCGGGGTCCTTCATCGGGTCCTACCCTAAGAAGTGCTAAAGCCTGTAACATAACTACTTGTTGGTCCAATAAAAGGTATTGTAGCCCCTACTCCCTCTTCCCTCTTACTACTCCCTCTCCCTCCTCTCCCTCTCCCTCCTCTGTTACTACTCCCTCTCCCTCCTCTGTTACTACTCCCTCTCCCTCCTCTGTTACTACAGGCATAAGTAGAGCGCTCTGTAATACATCACTTTGCATATTATGTTTCTTTAACACATTAACTTGGTGTTAAACCGGTCCTTTCACTGGAGCATAACTTTGCAAAGAGAGCTGGATTTAGACACGACTTGTTAGCTTTGCGGTTATTGTGGGCATAGCTTAAATGCCTTTTTTATAATACTACAGGAAAACATTTAGAAATGTCCAAAGTGGGAACAATAACTTCAATAGAATATTTGTTTTCGGGCTGATAATTTTTTTAAAAGATTTTTCATATGATTTTAATTTGATGCAACAAAGTCAAGACTTGTGTTCATTGTGTATCTTGTTCCAAACTCTCCTGATTTCAGATTAACTGCATAACATGAGGGTAAATGGTTTTTGCCAAAACAAATTTCTAAATGGAATGGCTTGTAGGACATTTTTAGGTGGGACGGTACATTTAAAGGGTCTTTCTGTTGCATTTTGTATTGTTGCTCATTTAATTGAAAAACAAAGCGCTATGTGCACTCTGCAGGGAATTTGATTTTCACTGAAGCAAAAAACAAACATGCATGTTAGATGACGTTTAAAATAAGATGTCGATTACAGCCAATGTTAACTTTAGCCTCCGCTCCCCCCACCCTCGCTCCTTTCCCCCCGCTCGCTCCTTTCCTCGTCCCCCGCTTGCTCCTTCCCCCCCTCGCTTGCTCCTTTCCTTCCCCCCCCTCGCTTGCTCCTTTCCTCCCCCCCCGCTTGCTCCTTTCCTCCCCCCCCGCTTGCTCCTTTCCCTCCCCCTTGCTTGGTCCTTTCCCTCCCCCTTGCTTGGTCCTTTCCCTCGCTTGCTCCTTTCCCTCCCCCCCGCTTGCTCCTTTCCCTCCCCCCTCGCTTGCTCCTTTCCCTCCCCCCCGCTTGCTCCTTCCCCCTCGCTTGCTCCTTCCCCCCTCGCTTGCTCCTTCCCCCCTCGCTTGCTCCTTCCCCCCTCGCTTGCTCCTTTCCTTCCCCCCCTCGCTTGCTCCTTTCCTTCCCCCCCTCGCTTGCTCCTTTCCTTCCCCCCCTCGCTTGCTCCTTTCCTTCCCCCCCTCGCTTGCTCCTTTCCTTCCCCCCCTCGCTTGCTCCTTTCCTTCCCCCCCTCGCTTGCTCCTTTCCTTCCCCCCCTCGCTTGCTCCTTTCCTTCCCCCCCTCGCTTGCTCCTTTCCTTCCCCCCCTCGCTTGCTCCTTTCCTTCCCCCCCTCGCTTGCTCCTTTCCTTCCCCCCCTCGCTTGCTCCTTTCCTTCCCCCCCTCGCTTGCTCCTTTCCTTCCCCCCTCGCTTGCTCCTTTCCTTCCCCCCCTCGCTTGCTCCTTTCCTTCCCCCCCTCGCTTGCTCCTTTCCTTCCCCCCCTCGCTTGCTCCTTTCCTTCCCCCCCTCGCTTGCTCCTTTCCTTCCCCCCCTCGCTTGCTCCTTTCCTTCCCCCCCTCGCTTGCTCCTTTCCTTCCCCCCCTCGCTTGCTCCTTTCCTTCCCCCCCTCGCTTGCTCCTTTCCTTCCCCCCCTCGCTTGCTCCTTTCCTTCCCCCCCTCGCTTGCTCCTTTCCTTCCCCCCCTCGCTTGCTCCTTTCCTTCCCCCCCTCGCTTGCTCCTTTCCTTCCCCCCCTCGCTTGCTCCTTTCCTTCCCCCCCTCGCTTGCTCCTTTCCTTCCCCCCCTCGCTTGCTCCTTTCCTTCCCCCCCTCGCTTGCTCCTTTCCTTCCCCCCCTCGCTTGCTCCTTTCCTTCCCCCCCTCGCTTGCTCCTTTCCTTCCCCCCCTCGCTTGCTCCTTTCCTTCCCCCCCTCGCTTGCTCCTTTCCTTCCCCCCCTCGCTTGCTCCTTTCCTTCCCCCCCTCGCTTGCTCCTTTCCTCCCCCCCCGCTTGCTCCTTTCCTCCCCCCCCGCTTGCTCCTTTCCTCCCCCCCCGCTTGCTCCTTTCCTCCCCTTCCTCCCCCCCCGCTTGCTCTTTTCCTCCCCTTTCTCCCCCCCGCTTGCTCCTTTCCTCCCCTTTCTCCCCCCCGCTTGCTCCTTTCCTCCCCCTCCCCCCCCACCGCTTGCTCCTTTCCTCCCCCTCCCCCCCCCCACCGCTTGCTCCTTTCCTCCCCCTCCCCCCCCACCGCTTGCTCCTTTCCTCCCCCTCCCCCCCCCACCGCTTGCTCCTTTCCTCCCCCTCCCCCCCCACCGCTTGCTCCTTTCCTCCCTTTCTCCCCCCCCGCTTGCTCCTTTCCTCCCCCTCCCCCCCCCCCGCTTGCTCCTTTCCTCCCTCTCCCCCCCCCCCCGCTCGCTCCTTTCCTCCCCCCCCTGCTCGCTCTTCCCCTCCCTCGCTCCCCCTCACTCCCCATGTGAATAGCTGCATCTAGCATCACTATATGACTGTAAGGATCATATTAGTAACAGATGGGGAGGGGGGGCTGGGTCACATGCGTAAAACCTTCGTATGAATCACGGTGTTAGTTAGATCTTGGTGACTCCTTAAGGTTTGGCAATGGGAAGAACATTGGCTCTGGGCCATTGATATTTTAAGTGACCAGTGGGTGGTGGGAGGTTATGCCAAATGCAAATATAAATTGCGCTGAGTGGGGTCTGACTGTCTGTTCTGCAGGTTCCTTCTCTCTCAGAAAAGCTCACTTCTAACTTATTATCTGTCTGGTATGTGTGTGGGGCAAAGCACATGGCAGCATTTCCTTCAGTCTCACAGCATTTAAACCCATCCATAACTATTCGTCTTGAACAGGAGTGGCCAACTCCAGTCCTCAAGGGCCACCAGCAGGTCAGGTTTTCAAACCATGCCTGCTTCAGCGCAGGTGGTGCAGTCTGACTGAGCAACCTGTGCTGAAGCAGGGATATCCTTAAAACCTGAGCTGTTGGTGGCCCTTGAGGACTGGAGTTGGCCACTCCTGGTCTATAACAATCTGCTCATCATGGCCTCCTTCCCACCTCCTCTGCTCTCCCACCTACTGTGCTTTTCCCTCCCTGCCTCGCCTACCTGTCAAACTGCTTCTTTGGCCATCATGAAATATGAAAACGCACCACCTGAGTGAAACGTTTCGTTAGCCCGAACTCATGGGCACTTCTCCCCAGGGCCAGGGAGGCCTTCACCACGTTACACGACAAGACACCAACAGCTGCTGCGCTTACACCATTTCTTACAGTCTGTGTCTCCCTGCCTGGATAGTAAAACTCAGGGCAGGGGTTCCCTTTCCTGTTGTGAGTTTTTAGATTGGTTGCACGTTAGGTTTAGAATAATAGTATAAATAAACTTAAACACAGGACTACATCATATTCAGAGAAGTAGAAGGTGGTGTTGGCTATTGTCCTGTCCCATGTGGCACACAGAGGTCTGCTCTCCTACACTCCTATTACTCAAACAGCCTTGGCACAGGTGTGCCCTCAAACCACTCGAGCCACCCATCAAATTCTAGGACACCCTAAACATAGCCCCATTCTAATGAAGGCACCCAGGGCACACATGCCTTCACACCACTCCAATGCTTAGATTGCCTGAGCACCGTTGGGCGTCTTTCGGTGTAATATTGACACTCCCAGGGCATAACTTCCTTCCTATACTTTAAGTCAGGGGTGCTAAACTCCAGTCCTCAAGCCCCACCCACAGGTCAGGTTTGCAGGATATCTCTGCTTCAGCACAAGTGGCTCAATCAGCGGCTCAGTCTTTGACTGAACCTGTGATTGAGCGACCTGTGCTGAAGTTGGGATATCTTGAAAACCTGACCTGTTGGGGGAGGGGGTGAGCATGAGGACTGGAGTTGAGCACCTTTTTTCTTTTGCATAATTCCTAAGCAAATGTTGGCACAGTGTTTTCTTTTTCTTTTTTACCCCTCGAATTTTCACATTTCCTCCTGTACCTCTACAAATGCAACTTCTAAGCCCCGCCCCTTCCTTCCCTGTCCATCAGTAAATGAGACCCTCTTCCTGCCTCCATAATCCTGAGTCTCTGAGCACGGGCTCCCTGCTGTTCTTCCATGTATCTGTCTTGCTGCCCGAGAGGGTAGCTGCTCCTATATTTGGCAGCGTGTTGCTATGAGGATAGGAGAAGCGATGTAGTATAGATTGATGTTGCTATGAGAAGTGAGACAGATGCCAAGAGATGGGGTGGGAGTTTGTGAGATTTTGTACGCCTGCAGACATTGGCGCAGGAAAGGGAGTGTGGGGCGCACTTGGGGTGACTGCCTTATCTGCAAGAAGTTCTCCTGTTAACCCCCACCCTCAAAATGAAAAACATTTTATAGAGGTCTGTGTAAAATGCTTGTAAATGCAGTATAGCACATTGTGAGGTCTTAACAACACATGGGTGGTGTGTGTCTTTGCTTAAAGTTTTTCTAAGGTTTCTTGTATAGTGCCGACCGTGTATGCAGCACTGTACATAGAATTTTACAGGCTCAATTAGCCCCTTACCCATAGAGTTTACGATCTAATTTTGCTGCCGAGGCACAGGAAGATAAAGTGCTTGCCCGAGCGGACACCGGGCTCCCCTGCTTCAATCTGTCATGGTTTAAAAAGCAGCCTTGTTTCCAGCCCGTAAAAATAATACTCTTTAATCTACATTTACACTAAATGCTAAATGTCTGCTTCCTGCTGGGCTGACGCTGCTCCCTTCACGCGCTCCTTTTGCTGCGCTGTGCGTCGGAAGCAGTTCTGCTCCGTGTAGCTGTATTCGCGGTCACCTTCTGCACGTACAGGTGCAGCGAGGGTCATTGCACTCGCTCAGAGCACACACACAATTGCGTAGCCTGTCCTACAGCGGCACTCCGTGAGTTTGGTTACCTGCACTCGGCTCTGGAAAGCCAGAACGGATCCCACCATCCCTGAACATTTGGCATCGCGCCTCTCTCCTGCCGTTTTACGTCTCGCTGCAGCGACATGCTGTATGGGGACTCCAGGACGTGGAGCACAGTTCGGTCCTTATTAGGAGCGTCAATAGAATTTTATGAATGAAAGGGTTAAAAGACAACTATATTTCTCACTTCATAATCTGCTGCGGTACCGCCCTATCGTTGCCGTGGAGACTGGCACTGGTAAACTGTACTATAAAGGGGGGAGCTACTGTTTTTAAAAAAAGTGCCCCTCCCCCTTCCCCTCCCTCGTTAATTGTTGGGGGTGAGTCATTCTGCAGCTGTGAGATTGTGCATGCTCTTTTCTGTGGCTGTTAGGCTGAGTCCCCGGTGATCATGGCGGCGCGCGCCATGACGTGCGCGCCACACACCGCAGCCCTCAATGGGGCAGGCCGCAAAGCGCTCTGACGCGTACGCTAGCGGGGAAGACGAGAATTTTGTCACGTGGTCGGCGCACAGCCAATGGCAGGGCAGATATGCCCCGTCATGGCCGCGCGCCCCATACAGACCGCCGATCTAAACTGTAGTCTACACGAGCCGCCATGCCGCCGGGCGAAAAGACAGGCCCGGGACTTCCTGCGGTGCTTGTTTAGGTTCATTACAAAGCCAGTTTAACCATCCTCTCACAGACGATACCCAAAACGTCGAAACTGCTGTCCAGTGAGTAGGAGTAGGATTACTGGCTATGCATTTAACCCAGCCTGTGCTGAAGGGCTGTGTAATGCCGCAGGCATAAGCTTGTAGGGCTCCATGTTAAAATGGATTTGAAGCAAACGGTGACCGTGTGCTCATTTCCATGTCATTTCCCAGAATCCCTGGCTGCAGTGGAAGCACTGTATGCTGAGATAATGGTGAAAACTGGGTCGCAGATCTGTCTAAGACATGTGAATGTGCTCACAAGTGATATTTTTATTTGCTTTTGAGTCATTAAAATGAAAGGGTCTGTTTTCAGAGGAAGCCACCCCTCACTGCCAGAGGAGGCAGTGCACTAGTGGCACTGCGTGATTTAAACAAACCTACTGAATTGTGTGTGTAGGCTGTGTAAAAAAAAATATATATTGATCCTTGGTCCTCTCCTTTTCTCTCTACACTGGCTCCTCTTTAACCTCATCTCCTCCCATGGATTCTACGCCCATTTTTTCGCAGACCTCCAAATCTATTTCTCCTTCCCACTACTCTCACCCGAACTTTCCATCCGTATCTCTGCCTGCCTTTCTGCCATTTCCACCTGGGTGTCCTCCCACTTCATACAAATTAACCCAGATAACACTAAAGTCCTCTACTTTTTTGCTTTCTCCTTTCTCTCTCCTTTCGCTCACCCCTCCATCCCTTATGCTCGGAACCGTAGTCACCTTTGACCCTTCCCCCCCCCCTTCTTCGCCCAACACATCACCCACACACACAATATAAGAAAATCGCTCCCACTGTCAAACCATCACCATGCCACAGACAAGACTAAATCCTGACCCCTGACCACCAACCAGGCAAGCTCTCAATACACCTAACCCATAGCCCGACCATAATGTTCCCACCCCCTGCCCACCAACCAGGCAAGCTCTCCATGCACCTAACCCATAGCCCGACCATAATGTTCCCACCCCCTGCCCACCAACCAGGCAAGCTCTCCATACACCTAACCCATAGCCCGACCATAATGTTCCCACCCCCTGCCCACCAACCAGGCAAGCTCTCCATACACCTAACCCATAGCCCGACCATAATGTTCCCACCCCCTGACCACCAACCAGGCAAGCTCTCCATACACCTAACCCATAGCCCGACCATAATGTTCCCACCCCCTGCCCACCAACCAGGCAAGCTCTCAATGCACCTAACCCATAGCCCGACCATAATGTTCCCACCCCCTGCCCACCAACCAGGCAAGCTCTCCATACACCTAACCCATAGCCCGACCATAATGTTCCCACCCCCTGCCCACCAACCAGGCAAGCTCTCAATGCACCTAACCCATAGCCCGACCATAATGTTCCCACCCCCTGCCCACCAACCAGGCAAGCTCTCACTGCCCCTAACCCATAGCCCGACCATAATGTTCCCACCCCCTGCCCACCAACCAGGCAAGCTCTCAATACACCTAACCCATAGCCCGACCATAATGTTCCCACCCCCTGCCCACCAACCAGGCAAGCTCTCCATACACCTAACCCATAGCCCGACCATAATGTTCCCACCCCCTGCCCACCAACCAGGCAAGCTCTCACTGCACCTAACCCATAGCCCGACCATAATGTTCCCACCCCCTGCCCACCAACCAGGCAAGCTCTCAATACACCTAACCCATAGCCCGACCATAATGTTCCCACCCCCTGCCCACCAACCAGGCAAGGTCTCCATACACCTAACCCATAGCCCGACCATAATGTTCCCACCCCCTGCCCACCAACCAGGCAAGCTCTCCATACACCTAACCCATAGCCCGACCATAATGTTCCCACCCCCTGCCCACCAACCAGGCAAGCTCACCATACACCTAACCCGTAGGTTGTTCTCACCCTTGCCCACCCCAATGAAATAAAAATAACTCTGTGCCCATCACATAAAATGTTCCATATGTAAGCCCACCATTGGTTAGTAAAATAATGTACAAGGCCCTGTGTAAGGGAGCTTTATAAATGCTATAGCTAAATCCATCTCGGGAGCAGAGATACGTACCTTTGGCTTGTGTCCCTTTCACTGTATTCATGTATAACTGAGAAGGATTCACCCTCTGGTTCTGCTGCACGTATTGAAGTTTGGGGGGGGGGGGGGGGGAGGAATTTTCTTTAGAGGTATCCAGGAGTTAGTGGTGGACTTAAAAAAAAAGGGGTTTAGTTAGACTTTTGCCATTATATCCAGCTGTGTTCCTTCTCTCAGAAAAGGTTTATTGGTAAAATAATGTTTTCACTGTTTTTGAATCGCTTCATAAATGGGGTATTTTAACCCCTTTGCTGACAGACTATCCTGCAATATATTGCAAGGAATGGTTAACCCATTCCCTATCTCCTCACATAAGTGACCTAGAGGCGTTCAGCCAGACCTTTGCTTTCTGTAAGGGCTCCCTACATTGTGTGCAGCGCACGTATAGCAGCGAGACTGGGAATAACCGTATGGAAAGTATCAGGAATTCAAACTTTCACTTCAAATTCTGCCCAGACAATTTGCTGAAATATTGAAGGAGCTCTGATCATCGACTAAAACAGGGGTTCTCCAGTCCTTTAAGACCCCCTCCCCCGAACAGGACAGGTTTTCGGGATATTCCTGGTTCGGCACAGGTGACTCCAACCAATGGCTCATTTGAAGACTGCACCACCTGTGCTGAAGCAGAGTTATCCTTAAAACCTTACCTGTGGGGTGGGAAGTTCGTGAGGATGGGAGTTGAGAACCCCTGCACTAAAGCACACAAAAGGAACCGTTTCTGTTACAGAGCCCAGGGGTGCAACAACATCCTGTTATTTGGGAGGGTGGTTAGAGAGGACAAGGAAGTTACGTTTGCCAACTTGTGAGTGAGACTTGCAGCATGTTGCACGGTGAGAGGTTGCGGAAAAACATTTCAAAGGCAACCCCCTCACACAAATTAGGGTGCACTGACCGTCCGAAAATAGCCCTGTGTAAAATCACGCACTTCACCATAAAGCAGCGAAAACCCATTGACCACCGTAACTATTTAGGGCAGCCCCCCCCCCCCCTCCTTTATCCTTTCAGTGTAAAGATACTATTGCTGTGGCTGGGATTTTCTAAATATCAAACAGCTGCCTGACATCATATTTTTAACACGGCAGTATAACATTTAATAACCTTTTTGCGTTCTTAAACTACATTAAGTAGCATAATAAAATGATCTTGAAAGAGTTACTCTCGGGGAACCCCTTGAAGGCTCCCGAAAACCAAGGGTTCTTTGAATTGCTAACTCGCCGTACACTGGCTGCTGCTGCTCTGGTTTTTTTTGGCACTGGTGAGATGAAGTAACATTCCCAAACGGTGATCCCGCAGGTCCTCTCTATAGCTGTCCTGCCTCTGCCCGACACCACTCTCCCTCTGGTACTCTCACGCTGGTCAGGGTTGTGAATCTCGCTACCATGTGACAGTGCTGGAAACTAGGAGTTGGCTCACGGTGATGAATTGGTATTTCGGCGCTGGGCACCCTATTACGGCGTCAAACATTGGCTCTGACTAACTACATTTGTGGCAAACGAGGCGGTTATATTAACACAAATGCATCATGTCTGGGCGGTAGCAGAGACATACTAGGATACATCTGGTTAAATGTTTAATATTCCACTAAGTAGTTTGCCATCTGCTCAATAAGCTTTGGTTTAGTAATCTCTTTTATCAAGGAGTGCTTATTCTCTGTATACTCTTGGCCTTGATAGGTTTGTAATACCGTGGCAATATCTACCTTTGAAGCACTTGAATCCGCTTTTAATCCTAATGTTGACTCCTGTGACCTTGGGTAAGTCACTTCATCGTCCTGTGTTTCAGGCACCAAATATTAGGTTGCCAGCTGTTCGGGGCAGGGAGGGATTGTGCCTTCAAAGGCTCTGTACATGGTGCCGTTCCCTGTCATTACTATATAAGGGGAAAACAACGCAAGTGTGGCAATGGCGTGTACGGCAATCTTTAATCCCTTTTCAATGTGCTTGGCCTCTTTTGACAGCGAAGGGTTTAAGTGACCAGTAAGTCAGAAAAATCACCTTGCAGCTCCTAACCGTCCAGATGTAAGTTGGCCAGGAGCCATAGAAATTAATGAGCAAAGCATATGTCTATTCTGACAAAAGTATTACAGCATAAACTTCTCTGCAAAAAAACAAAACAAAAATGTTTCGTTACAAAATTGTAGGAGGGAGATTTGAGTGCACGAGCATACGTGCTGCTTGGGCGCCCTCTTGTGGAAACACTGTTAATGGAGGAATCTGTACATACATTTACAGTGCATACACCTCTGTGAGGCACATTAACATCCAGCTTTACATTTTAAAATAAAAGTATTTGGCAGTTGTGTTATGGGAGGTGTGCTAATTGTAACTAGTATATCCATCTCCCTACATATTACCAGGCTCATGCTGTGTGTTATATACAAACGTACTTCCCTTTGGGGAAATTGCAGTGAGGTTTCTGCTAAACAGACTGACCCAGCCTGTTCCCGGTTCTGTACAGTCAGCTTGTCACTTTGCATACAGCGGTCTCCCAAAAGGAGAGATGTAACGCAGTCCCATGGACAGAAGCCGAGGATATCATTTGATCTGCGGCTTCACAGCAGGAAGGCAAGTGGACTGGCCGGGTGTGTCAAGTGGTACCAATCGGCTGGCAATTTCTGTAACTTGTCAGCTAAAGTAAATATAACATCAAGCAATTCTATTTGTTGTATCTGAAGTTAAATAAAAAATATCAACCGACTGCTGCTGTGTTGAAGCAAGTGGCTTTGCTCCACTTTTGATTAGTGATCTGTGTTGATTCAGTTGTGAGGAGGGGGAGAGGGTGTTTCATTTCTCCGGGCCATCTCTGGGCCTCCCTGTGCTGGGTGAGGTCGGTGTGGGGATTCTACGCATGCAGGCCCCTCTGAGCGACGGTCATTAATTGCAGTGGATGAGCCAAAGGAATATTTGACCCTCTTCACTCCTGCTGCGACCTCTGACACTCATTGCTTTGTAGGCCCCCTAATACACGGTTCAAAGGCTTATGTTTATTCCTGCTTAGAGATGGACTGCACAAACTTGGCATGCACAACTTATCCTAACCTGCTCACTGAAGTCAATGGACTGTTCCCAATTGTTCTGAGACACGCAGGGGACCTGCGTCTTCCAGCACAAGCTATACACATACAAAATCGCACAATGCTACACGGGTTAATGGGTCACAAGGGAATATATACAAGGATTCCCTGCCATACTCTAGTAGCCCCCAACGACTCCAGAGAGAATTACATTTAACCCCTTGGGAAAAAGACAATACATTTATTGACGTTTGCAGATCTATATATAATAAATCTGGGGTAAATTAATCCTGCTGGGTGTGCGGATATATACCACATACACATAACAGCCCCTTGGGTAGGGATACCTTACACTGATGCCGAATTTAGAAAAGGGAATGTCAATTTGAATTTGTTTACAGGGAACTTTTCTAAACTTTCAAACCGAATTCCACTGGTAAATGAGGTTCCAGTAGATGGATTTTATATAAATTACACTGGCAACAACAATCAATGTATGGGTCAGGTGCCTTCACCAACCAATGAAACTTGTGTAGAAATGTATTTACAGCCAGGAGATAAAAATTTACAGGGAGGATGTGGCCTTAATTTTACAGCTTTATCCATTAACTTACTTAACCAAGAACAGGTTCAGATTAGATTAATGGCCCTACAGAATAGAATGGCTCTAGACTATATTTTGGCATCAAAGGGGGCGTATGTGTCCTCGTTAAGGAGCAATGTTGTGTCTTTATTAGAGATCAAAGTGGTAAGATTGAGCATGATCTAGAGAAGATAGCAGAGATACAGGAGCGATTAAGGAAAGGCAGAGGTGAGAGATGGGATCCGTTAGGAATTGGCGAGTGGGTTGGTTCCCTGGGAGCGAAGCTAATGAGTGGATTTGTCTGTGTGCTTGCAGTACTGGTTGTTTTGTATGTCTGTGTCGTGTGCAATAAATCCTTGCTGCAAAGGTGTGTAACACCCTCTACCCAGGCCATGCCACTGATCACAGACGGCCCCGCAGAAGATGCAATCTCGGAAGGAAAAGTCAGTCCCCCTCAATGGAATACAGATGAAGTTACGACAGAAAGACCAATCTGGCTGATATAATAGCCGGCAGCTCTGAGATTTTTCAGAACTATCAAAGTCATGCAATGTTGGACCCTCCAGGCCAGCACGATGTTTATGAGTTTTCTCTGAATTATCCTTAAAATACAATTTTTTTAAGAATAAAAAGGGAGGACTGTGAAGATTTGAGATAAGGGGTGTGGCTTGGGCTATATGAAGACAGACTATCATCACCACCATTTTGGCGCAGCAGCCTTTTTCAGTGTTTGTATGTATGCGTATCTGTTTATTTGTGTATGAAAGCTGCGCTGCAGAGCATCGCTCCTAAGCAAAGACTAACCCTCGTATAGTTCCTACTAGTCATGAAATTGAAATAATTGCATTGTCACAGTTTCTCTAACCAACTCATTCTTGCTGAGCCCCCGCTTCTCATCTTGCAGCTACACACACAGGGATGAGCGGGGTTACTCCTTAAGTCAGGAGGTTATGAGGCCCAAATTACGGGGAGATATGTAGGGTAAAGGTTAGCTTACGAAGCATATATTTTTGCTTGGATAAGGTTTTTTGTACAGTATAAGGCATTATATTTTTCTTCATCTCTAAGCCAGCCCCCTTAAGGGGCGTATTACTCATTTGAAATGTTTAAAAGTGTGATGTCAAGCAATATGTGGTCAGAGGAACGAGCTCATTTTTGAATTCTCTCTCAATTTTCTCTTGGTGCAATAAACTCACTGATATTTTGAACCCTAGACTTATTGATATTATTTCTACGCTTTCACACAAGTGAAACGCATATTCATGTAACACGTTCTTTCCCATCTCTCACATAACTGCAGTACTTTAGGATACATTTTGAAAGGCTTTTTTGATTTAAACAAACGTCTGACTTCCGCTAACATGACAACCAGTGGTAAAGAATATTCAGTACGTACTGATGCTTTTAGCGTTTCTTTTCCTACCTAGTAAATTGGGCTGCACGTCTAACGTTGGTGCCCTTTAGCTTTATAAAGCAGGGATTACAAGCAGTGGCCCACCTCTCCGCCCAGATGGTTGGTGCTGGTTAGGAGGTTATGTCTCTGGGGCGTGGGCCAATTCCATACCGATTGGCAGACTCCACGTTCACATATATACTCTGCTTTACATTTATCTCTGGAATTCCTTACCTCAGCTCAATCTTTAATTAGTCTCTAAAAACGCAGCCTTGATCTCCTCCTCACATGCCTCTTCCTCCTCACATGCCTCTTCCTCCTCACATGCCTCTTCCTCCTCCTTTTCCCAGTGATATGTCATCCTTCATTTCATTTGCTTCCACATGTGTCTACACATCGTCTACTTCAAATTAGGTTGTAACCTCTTCTGAACAGGGAGAATTCATGGTGCCTCAACTTGCCATTGTATAGCTACGTATTTATGCTGTTTGTATGTTTGTCTTCCATTCTTCATTGCATTAACCTGCACCTCATGGAACATCTTATTGCTAATCTATCTGAGCTGCTGAAGCTCTGACATTTCTTATTGCTCATTGGGGTTTGTCTGTGCCAAAAACCTAACCACCTCCGTACTTTGCAATATACCACTCAAGGGGCTTAAGATTAGTTCTTGCGCTCATGTTGCAGTAACACAAGACAGACATGATACCCTCTCTGTACTTTCTAGCTACCCTGAACTCAGAGTTTGGGAACCCTCCGTCATCCTATATCCGAAACGCGTCAATTCTTCTGCCCCATACTTGCCCTCCTTTCTCCATTTCCCCCCTGCCTCTGTCTCCCTCCCCTTCCTCTCTTCCTCTTCCTGTGTGTACACTAACTGCAGTACTGTTGTGTGGCGTTTACATGGCGTTCTGCAACCTACACTGTGACTGTTGTTTAGGACGCTGTCAGGTGTGAGTGCGGGGTGACTGCTGCAGCAGCAGCACCCATTTGTAATACAGATTTGTGTTCAAGCCCTGTTGGCTCGGAGAAGGGATACATATACGATCAGCACGCGTGTCCCCGCAACAAAACCCCCATTACGTCAGTTTAAGACTGTTCTCATTTTAACTTCATCAATGTGGGATCTAAAACATTTACCGCCCATTTAAATATACCCGATCAATATTCTAAATACTATTAGTAAAATAATTTAAATGTACTACACTAGTGGTATGCCACCAATGAAAATAATCATGTCCACAATAAAGAACGCAGATCAAACCGTACATTAAGGCAGGAGTCTGCGTTGATTTTGCTTTTCTTTTTAAAATTAAATTTTTGTGTGCATTTTTCACTTGTTTTTAATAGATCTCATATTACCCTTTCCATTGTGGGTTGTTTTTAAAACCTGATATACACATGAATGGGAGGTTAAAATGGAGCTCTCCCCGGAGCCCAGTGCAGTCTGCAGGTTACCATGGTAACCTCAGAAGCTAGAGATTCAAAATGATTTGTAACACAGAAAAACCCCAACCGGATTAAACATGTTTCATGGGGCCGTATACTAACAGTATGTGAGTTACTCACTTAGGCTTGTGGGCAAATTACCTCCCAATACAGAACAGTCCTTTTTTAAATTTGTTTTATTTGTTAATAGGAAAATATGCCCCAATATAAACCCACACTTATAAACAAGATTAGGGCCAGGGTCCTCAAGGGCCACCAACATGCCACGTCTTGGGGTTATCCCTGCTTCAGCACAGGTGGCTCAGTCATTTTGACTGAGCCACTGATTGAAGCAGGGGTATCCTTTAAAACCTGACCTGTTGGTGGCCCTTGAGGGCTGGCGTTGAGCACCCCTGCCCTAACGTCTCCTCTTTGAACGTTCACCATATGCAGAGCCTAAAGATTCTCTTTGCTCTAAAACATATTCCTAAAATGTAATATAAATAGTTTTGAATGTAGAATCCTATTGCAAAACATTCACACTGAGCATTTTGGGTTCCCGGCCATAAATGCAATTTTAATAACAATTTGTGTGTTGAACGAGTGAGACACCATTAAAGTTTGAAATTGATCTTACACGAGTTTAGACTCCCTATATATTATGTAGACATAATGGGCCTGCCTACCCACAACCCCAACCTTTCAACCCGAAATCTACATGATATTCCCTACCCATCCAGAACAGAAATGCACCCCTGTCTCTAATCTAAACACCACTCTTCTGGAGGGTCCCTGCTCCTAATCTGAAGCATCTCTCCTCCTGTCTACTTTCCCTCTTTACCACCCTCTTTATCACACATGGGCCTGTGTGACATTGTGTAGTGCTTTGTGGGGTGAGAGTTGTGCACCTGCTAGTAGGCTGTCTTTCCTCTGTCACTCCTCCAGCAGTAATGTACTGAGAGGAGCAGTCTGTCAGCCTGGGGTCCCCATGCTAGCTGCTCCTGGCTGTGCGCTAACCAAGGGTTTGCTGGTCCGAGCTGTGTGTATGCCCCTTATCTGGGCCCATGTCTCCCATCTTGGGGTCAGCGCTGTCACTGTTGTCTTGTGTTTAAGTTCTGTCTTTTTCTTGACTCTGTGTTTTTTTTTCTTTTTCTCTCTCCCATCTTTCTTTCCCTCTCTGCTTGTTCTATTCTACCTTCCACCATCCTTTTTCTACTTCCCCATTCCCCTCTCTCCCCCTCCCTTCCCCCTCTCTCTTGCTCTCCCTCCGTTTCCCCCTCTCTCTGTACCCTGTAGGTCCTCCTCGTCTCACACTCTCCACCAGTACTGCTGCCCCGCTCAGTCGCAGCTCTGCATGCAGCTAGCTCCCCCCGTCAGGCATACTGACTGCAGGTAAGAGCTAGTGCGACAGCCTCCACACCACGTCTTCTCCCACCACACTGACACCCAACCCAGGCTGCTTCCACCCCCAGACCAGTCATCGCTTCCTCCTTACCCACACCCCTCCCTATTCCATCACACACCAGTGACTGTTTACTCTCCCCTCTCTCATCGATCCGTTTCTCCCCCTCCCCACAGACCGATCTCATCTCTACCTTCCATGGTATCCATTGCCTCCGATACACATTCTGCACCTCAACGGGAGCCAAATATTTTCCTCCCTCACTTGTCCAATACACGGTGACACCTGTTGTTGTCCCCAAACCATACCTGTATCCACCTCTCACTCTGGTTTAAAGCGCACAAACCATTTTAGAACTTGTAACCTGTTTATCGTACTCTATTAAATTGGCATCCTGCCATCATTGCAAAACTGTGCCCTCTGTACCATGTTAAATGTACATGTATTGTATCAGAGTATATTTATTTAGCATGTAGGCTGCTTATTACTAGTTTGTCTGCATGAACACCAAGTAATTCCGCACTAAATGACAATACAAGCGATTTTCTGTTTAGCCATGTGACGTCTATCCAAATAGCAAGTTTACACACTAAAGTGAGATACCCTAATACAGGTTATGCCTTTGTAGCCTGTACTATGGCTGCTGGTGAATCTTGTGCTCCTTCTCCTTGGGCAGTACGGAAGAACGGGATCAGAGAAATAGCACAGAGCACACTAATCCGATTTTGCAAGTATACACACTAATCGTAACGTGACCAAGGCCTATTCTAATACCAGCGATTTGCTTTTATAAATAAAGAAATGGCGTGTGCCAACTTGGTAAAAACTTTGGCTCTTTACTAATTTCCCCATTACACATTTTATACCAAATTAGCATGCCCCTGGCACTGCAAATGTATCCTTGCAGCAATTTGTAAACACAAACAGGTCCCAAGTAACGTGTGCGACACCGTGATCTGGCAGAACATGGAAGCACAGCATCTATGCCTTCCTTTCACACCGGAACATTCCTGCATCCATTGTATTCATTTCTGAACGCTTTTGTTGGGCACTAGTGCACCTTTTTTGTTATGAAGGGTAAACAAACCTTAACATGTCCATCTATCACAGCCTGCATCTTCAGGACCCAAAGCATACCCACGCATACTGCTTCCCTGTCCCTTTCCAACTCTTTGTCTATCTGTTGTCAGCTTTTTATTTATTTTATTCCACACCACCTCTTGAAAATCCCATTTATTTGCGCTCTGTTTCTTGTCTTTGTGTCTCACTCCCTGCTTTTTTTTTCATCTCCCCACCTCCTATTTTCTGTCTCCACTTGTCTCTGGTCACCCACTGTCTCACTCTCTGCCCCCTCTACTCTCTCTTCCTCTCTACTCTCTGCCGCCCATCTGTGTCTCTCCAGGGAAGATGATGATGAGGAGGAGGTTGTCCATCAGTTTTGCTGCCCTGCCTCTGAGTGCAGCAGTCCGTCCTCCAGGTAACATGGAGTGACGCCTGGTCCCCACCCCCTGGACTTCTGCCATCTCCCCCTTCCTGTCCTCTGGACCACGGGTCATTTTCAAGGAGTGGCCGACCAATCCCCTGACGGGTTTTCATCGGAGGACAGTGTGACTGAGTATGGACCCTGTGCTTCAGCTTGGATGCAATACTGACGCCTTCTTGCAGGGGGAGCCACATGTTGATTGCCCACTCCCTTCACTCTCTGTGCCTCCTGCGTCAACACCCCAACACAGCAAAGAGACAGCCGCTAATCTCAGTATACAATATGCACAGACACTGATACACACGCTACCCAACCCTCTACCTGCCAACCCTCTACCTGGCACGGCTGGGACTGAAAGGACCTGGGACAGATCTCCCTGCCACATTAACCCGTTCTACTCTTCTCTCAGGAGGGCTTCAAGGGGCTCATCCTGCTCTGATACCAAATGGTGTGAGGTGTATTTGTGAGTCCTCCAGACATCCCCGTGTGGCAGAGCTCCTCTGTGTACTTCCTATGCAGTAATGTGGGGAGGCTGCCCGCAGACCAAACCTTGTGCATGAATCTCCAGCCACCCAATACTCTGTTTCCAAGCCTCTAAATCCCTCTCCTCTGTCTGTGTGACCTCTAAATGCCTTTCTGTGTGACCTCTAAACGCCTTTCTGTGTGACCTCTGAACCTTTTGTCTCTGTCTCCCTCTCCCCCATTTTGTTTGTGACCTCTAATTCTCCTTATCAACCTGTGTGACCTCTGAGCTTTCCTGTTCCCTTACATCTCTCCACTTCTGCCCTGCTCACTCTGTGTCCCCCAAAGCTTCTCCTTCCTTGCGTGTCCTCTAAAACTTCTTCTTTCTGCCAGCTTCCAATGCTTTTCTTTGGTCCCCTAGGCCTCTTCCTATTCCTTCCTCCCCTACGAATTCCTCTCTCTGTAAATAGCTCTTTATGACACTCTCCTCTGTCAGAATAATTTAAAATAAAGGTTTAAGAGCTGCTCCTGTCTGAATAAAGAGAATTGAAAGCTGGCTAAGGATCCTCATTTCCTCCCCTCTCCAAGCTCCCGGATGCTCTATGATTGTAGTGCCTGACGGGCCAACATTATATTGTAAGCTCAACGGGGGCAGCGAGTCATTGTGCCCACAACATGCTATGCACACACAGTGTACACTCAGCGCTTCACAGGGAAAAGGATTGGTGAGATTATTCTTCTGTGAGGCAGATTGAGATGGGTTACATACACTGCTGGCTTCTCACCACTGGGTGTCTCCTCTTCACTTCTCCATGTCACATACAACCCTAAAAGCTTTCTCTGTGATTGACATAGGGAGGTGGGAGCATGAGGAAATGTGAGTGGGCCGGAGGAAAAGGTTTCTGTTCTATCTGTGCAGTAAATCTAATGGGTGACGCTTCAGGTTGTGCATGTTAGACAGTGTGAGCCCTGACGTGCTGCTATACTCGCGCGTCTGGGTCCAACACAGCAGGGGGCTCCACTCCAGTTCTCAAGCACCCTCCCCCCCCAGGTGGCCCAATCCGTGGCTCAGTTGAAGACTGAGCTACCTGTGCTGAACAGGGGCTGATTGAGTTACCTGGGCTGAAGCTGGTATATCCTTAAAACCTGACCCGTTAGGGGGGACATGAGGACTGGAGTATAGCATCCCTGCATAAGGGTGTGGAGGCATCCATGATTTTTGTTTTTATTTCCCCCTGGCTGATCTCCCTCCAGGGATACATCTGGAAATTAAGAGGTTATAGTACTCCCAAAATATTGCTAAATGCTGACTATCCTTTCCCCCCCATTCTGGTTAGTGGGGGTATTGGAACGCGCTCTTTTTGATTTTTGCCAACAGGTGATAGTTTCTAGGAGCCCTCATGCCTCAAATGGCAGTTCAGCTTCTGGGAGTCTGGATATGTTATCAGTATCCTACATTTGGTCTGCCCTTGCAGCTTTTAGGGGCTGTGTCCTGCACTACAGAAGGACCGTCATATGTGTACCTAAATACATCTGATTGGGCAGTGCTCAGAGAATATAAACCGGATAAAGGTCGTGACATGCGGAAACTTTACCACGCGTTGCTATTTTTGAGGTCTGGCTAAATACCCCCCATATGGGCCAGATAGTCCGTGTCTGCTTTCTCCTGCCATGTTACATGTCCTGTTTATGCCTGCATGTATGCCTACGCCTCTGTATATCCCTGACTGACCGATGCAGGCTACCAGAAGTAAGGCTTCGGTGGGCATCTCGCACTGACCAGTACTTATTTTGTACTGTAATGCCCCTTTCGAATGAAGGAGAAGACAGCTTTACTATTATTACTATTTAATACGGGATAAAGGAATGATATTAATGGGTAGGAAAGAGCTGACAGTGAAGGGTAACATCCAGCCTGAAGTGCTTCATTCTGTTTCCTCTTGTGTGTTTTTCTTTTAACTCCCTTTCTCTTCTTCTTTTTTTTTTTTGTTTATTGAAAATGTTGTTTAGTTCTTCAAAAGAAAAGGGCATCAGTTGTATTTGTCTGCAGTCGCTAACATTAAATCAATTTCAAGAGAAAAAAAAGGAGAGGAAAATAGGACAAAAACATGAAGACAAATATAAGGGCAGAAGCATATTAAAAGTAAAAACTATTTGTTCCACTTGGTACAGAACCAGAGTTCTCGATTTGTTAATACAACGGAGGATCAGTGGGAAATCGGATCTTATATTATACGAGTATCTTCTCCCTAGTAGAGACCTTTATTCAGGTAATTTCTGGATTGTGCTCACTTCTAGTGGTCACACTTAAAAATGGGGCATATAACACAATTATGATGTGGTTGATTTTGTTATGAAATGTTATGTAAACACGCAGTGTCCAAGTAAATTCACGCAAACGGTGCAGTCACATGCACAGGATCAACACAATGAAAGCATCCATCATCAAAACCAGTCTAGTAGGAAGGAACAAAATAATACATTCCTGGCATCTAATGCAGCGTAGATAACTGGCTAGGTCTGTACCCACGACAGGACACACGGGTATGTTGGTAAAGGAGTGGGGTCAGACTGATGATATGAAACTGTTTTATTTGAAGGATTTGCTATTTAACTATTTTACTGGCTCTGCACTTTAACCCCGGCTGTGCTGCAAAGCTGTGTAATGCGGCAGGCAGAGGCTTATGGGGGTTCATGTTGCACTGTGTGCTCATTTGCATGTCATTACCCAGAATCCCTGTCTGCAGTGTATGCTGGGATATATAGGGGGAAGCGCAGGGCTGCAGACCTGTCTGAGACGTGTGGCTGTGCTCACAACGTGATCTTTTTGTTTGCTGAAGGAACTTGACGACGGGCACGTGCTGTATAAGGTGCGGAAGTTTCTTTGCCTGTGTAAAGTTCCCCCTTTCTGCAGACTGTTCTGCTTCATACAATGTTTATTCTTGCTTTATTGAAAGAGAACAATTACGTCAATCTAAATGCAAAGTTCCACTCATCATCCAGTCTGGGGGGGAGAGGGAAAAGCTTTTACAGTATTTTTATTTTATTTTTTACCTTCGTTGATTTTGTTTGGTTTTTCAAGGTGTTTACTTTTCTTTGGATTACAAAATAAGAGAAGTGACGAGGACCTTTGTTTGGTTTTTCAAGGTGTTTACTTTTCTTTGGATTACAAAATAAGAGAAGTGACGAGGACCTTTTTTATTTGTGTATTTTATTCTCTCTCCATGTTCTACTTTTTATTTACTGTTTCATAGAACGCAAACAATAAAAGTGTAGATACCGAAAAACAGAATACATTTTTTAAAGCATGTACAAGTAAAGCTCCATTATATACAATATACTCTATTGTATACAATATACATCAGTGTTTCTCAACCTTTTTTTAACCCATGCCCCCTGATAAACCTAAAAATCTCACCCCCCCCCCCCTTCAAACCTGCTTCCCCAATATTTTTATTTGAAATGACGACTAAAACAAATCAAAGCATTTGTACATTTTGCAAGGGAAAAAAAAATATTTATTTCGATCTTCACATTTATTAATTTATGTCCATGTTTTGCTTCGGTTGTTGCCACGCTGCTGGCTTGCCACAACGTTCTGGGGAAATGGCACAATGTAGGATTCTACGTCCAGCCTGTTGTGGGGCTTTGTTTTTATAGCCACAGAAAAACCAGCTTCGCAAAGGCATGGCGCTGAGAATGACACGCAGGGCCCGCTCGCTTGTTTGCTCTGTTCTTCAAATAAAATATTATATTATAGTGTTTTTTTTTAATTACACACGCCTCCCCTGAAATCCTAATGCACCGGGGTTGACAATCACTGACATACATAAATCATACCGCATTAAGGGAGAACAGCCCTATATAAGACATTATTAACAAGACTATTTTTTAATATTGCTGAACTAGTTGATGGCGGCTGTGTTTTGAATTGTTCTATATTGTGTCAGAATATTTTAAGCATTTCTGGGGAGGCTGGATTATTCCAGGTGAACGCCTCGTGGCTTCCCGCACCCCGTTACATTACCCCCCCCCCACCACCACCACCAACCAATCAAGCCTAACCACCCACTCCGGGCAACTACTCTTAACCCACCCTCTACCCCCATCAAACACCACCACACACAGTGGTGGGCAATAGCCCTATTACCCAAATATGGCGAACAGCACTTTTGCCCATTCAAATATACATTACTGTACAATAAAATACAAATTACATTTGTATCCCCCCTACGGAGGTTTATATCTCTGGAAGCAGGGGGTCCCTGGAGTTGAAATTAATAGGGTTTACCTCCGGAGACCCTCTGCTTCAATACAGTATATACAAGTAATAAACCATTTGATCGCTGTAACAGCTGCTCGGGGAGACACGGAGAGACGGCTTCTCCCTGGGACGCCATTGCGCAGCTCTTGCAGGAGGGTGGCCGGCCTGGTAGGATTAATTCAGCGGTGGTCCCATTCAGAAGCGGGGACACTCGCTGAGTTAATCCTCCCGGGCTGCTTACTGCTTGGTCACGGCCGTGCCGCCACCCTCACGTGCCCACGGAGGCAGTAAAACCTGCTAAATCTGTATGCCCTTTGGTTAGATAAGTGATCTTGAAATAACCTGCTTTAGTGGCATGGGAAAATTCAAGTTGAGATTGATTTATTTTTGCTAGACCTGTTTCCAAAATTCAAATGTGATTTGGGCATTCGCTGACTGCGTGGTAAGGTACACACTTATTGCAGCAGTAACATGCTACTGAATCCAATTAAACCTGTTATCTTTTTCCACAAAGGGTCCAAAGAGAGTGGTGTATGAAAAATAAATAATAATAATAATACAGGGAGCAGGTGGCGAATACATATCCTTATCCCAAATTTCTTGTGTAGTTTGCTATGCTTCTCTCAAAAATAGTACACATAAATTAAGCTTTGTGAAAAGGATTTTTATGGGTTACCTGAGGCAAAATTGTGCAAGGTCTGCAATGCTGAAATCAAATGTAGTTAAAATATTGTGATTTAATCGAAGCCATATTTTTCTATAATGGGGAAAATGGTAAGAATGTACCATCCTTATCCTTAATATTATTTATGTAAAATATCCCAACGCTTCCAGTAAATTACTTTTTTGAGGTTTTAAAGAATGTTATCCCAGTATTAAAGCTGCAGTTCAGGCGCCCGTTTTTTTTTTTTTTACTTCAATAGTTTCAGTTGCGCAATCTCTACTTACCTAAAAAAAAAAAAAAACTGCATAGCTGCCTGTCAATTCGTTCTCCGTCTATTGATTTGGCAAAGTTTGGCGACATCTTTAAATATGGGGAATGTAAATCGTTGCTATAGGAACAAGCATGCTTGTTAAAATAGAATACAAGAAAATTGGTCTTTCAAAGTTGTTGTTTTTAAAACAGAAAATGCTAAAAGTATTTTTTCTTACTACAGAAATGATTTATTAAAAAAAAACACACATGCAGGATATTGCCTGAACGGCAGCTTTAATTGGGTTGGTGGAATTGGTATCACATTTTCTGTCTAGTTCTTTCAGATGTTTGTGGGATAGGACTTAAACCGGGTGATGTAAGTAAATCTGTTTCATTTGGCTGAAGGAAAACTATTTATTTTGAGTGGCTATACTAGGCTTTTTTTCCAAGTAAATGTCGGACTGGAATTTCTGATCCATTAGGCTCTGGATAAGCAGACTGTGGTGCTTGATTAATGGTTTGGTGAAATAATTCCTGAGCCATTTGATCACATCCAGGAGAAATTACAGCTTGCTATTAAGTGGAGAAGCAAAGCCCTTTCAATGCCAATTTCTGCATCAAACCATATACCCACACATGGTCCTCAATGGGGACCTCTGCCACATGTGTATACTGCTTTGCTGACAGGCCATGGGTTACGGGGGGGCTCGCTTCAGTCCTCAAGCCCCCCATCCCCCAACAGGTCCGGTTTTAAGGATATCCCAGCTTCAGCACTCAATCAGTGGCTGATTTAAAAAAAAAAAAAACGGAAACATTTTTTGCAGGCTTAGATTTCCTCTTTAAAGTTTTATTCTTGAGCAATAAAAACAACCAAAACGGAGACTAGGCCATAATTCTGTCGACCAATTTGGGAATCCTACTTACCGGAAGAAACTATGATTTCAAAGATCGCCTCTTCAGGGGGCACATTTCCATAGCAATTCACAGCAGTGGCCATTCTTTCTGAAAAATGTAACGTTACTATTGCGCCAAGCGGTTGTATTACCTGATGATTGCGCAGTTACATCACTTTTTCATCCCATTCACGTGTTTATTCTTATTAAAGTTTAAGGACAATGTGAGGGATCGGTTATGTGGGACCGTAGGTTTTACCCTTTTACTGCCAAAAAGTAAGCTCTTTAGAACCCAAGGGGTTTATGCTGTGTGTGTATATATTATGTATGTATGAGTATACGTATACATGTATCACTGTACATACCGGTCCCCACGTCAGCCTGTTGCATTATCGCTTTGCTATGTATAGAAATTGTTTGTATCTCACCCCGTTAATGAATGTGTTGCATTGCAATGTGTTTGATCACCGGCGCAGTGTCTGCATATGGGTATCAGGGGCGGGCAACTCCAGTCCTCAAGGGCCACCAGTAGGTCAGATTTTCCGGATATCCCTGCGTCAGCAGAGGTGGTGCAGTTGAAGACTGAGCCACTTGTGCTGAAGCAGGGATATCCTGAAAACCTGATCTGTTGGTGGTCCTTGAGGACTGGAGTTGGCAATCCCATGTCTATAGTAACAAGGGTCAAATGAATGGCAAAGCTCTGTTGTCTAAATATCTTGTGACAAAGGGGGTTAGGTTTGATTAGCCGATGCATGCCTTGTACGCACGTAGCTGTGCGTTTCTTCCTATATTTAGCTGCTTTGCTTTCTTGCAAGGAGGCATTTTTATTGTGCTAATCACTTAGCAGGAATGCTGCCAGAGTCACATTCTACACTGCAGAGTGTACAGGAAGTGGCCTACCGTGGCCTACTCTTGGTGTGCTACTGAGGAACATTACAGTAATACTGTCTCATAACAATCCGAACATGAAGCTTCAGTCCAGGCTCCCTGAGAGGGGACCCCTCCTGGGTAGCAGCTCCGTCTCTGTGCACTTCCATTCTTGTGTCGGTCTTGAGAATTTGGGATAATGTTCTGGCTATGCAGAGAACGGTTAGTATACAAGCTGATGGAGTGAGAAGGAAATGTGGCCCCAGAAATGGGGCAGCAGGGGAGGTGGTGGAGTTGGAAGAGGGATCAGAGCTGTGATTTGTGTTGTGGTTGTGGAGGGGAGTAGAGTCGGAGATGGGGGTGACCTCAGATGCAGTCTTCGGGAGGGGGGGGGGGTCAGAACATTTGGGCAATCAAATCTGTGGAAGGGAATAGGGTGAGGGCTCCTGTCTTTTTTTTGCGAAAGGGAGTGAGCTTTTATCTGTTGGGGGATGTTGCTCTTATGGAGTTGGGTTATCTCAGAGTTCCTTTCTTGAAAGAGGGGTTGGTGAAGAGGTGTATGGATCTTGGAGCTCCTGCCTTCAGTGAAGGCGATATACATGACATCTGTGGTATGGGGAGAGACCTCCAATCTGCTTTCTGAGGATGGCGTGGGGAGTGGAGAAACCTCCAGTTTGTCTGTGGGATGGGTTTGAGACCTCACAATTCCTATCTGTGGGAGGTGGGTGAAGAAGTGGAAGGACCCTGAGAGCTGCTCTCTGTAGGTGGTGGGAGGAGAGGCCTCAGAACTTCCCTTGTGTAGGAAAGCGTGTGACTATGAATAGTGAAGCAGTACCATAACACAATGCCTCCTTGTTCTAGCACAGATAAGAACGGAGGAGTTGTATCATTGTGACGGATTGGGGATGAGTCCACGTGCAGCCAGCTAAGTGTCACGTTGCGTTTCTCATGTGTGCAATGAGCTGTCAAGGCCTCAAGCCGCCGTGACACATCCATACACATCAGACTGCTCATGTCTGGCAGCATAGCTTTACAGCACGGTATCTGTGTATTTGCCTTTAGCTGTGTGCGGTAATTGTCAGTCCTTGTGTTTTGTGCTGTCAGAATGTTATTCAGTGCTCAGCTATACATACAGATGTAGCAGGCGGTATTGCCCCTGTTAACACAATGCTTTGCAATAACACGAACAGTAGTGTTCTTGAAATCCATGGGTAAGCAGATGACACAAGTGTTGTTTAATGTTATATTGTGTGTTGCCCACGTTAACGGATAATGTTTGCTACATCTATAGTACAATCAAGTCCTTTACAAGTTCAGTTACCTTGCTTTTGCTGTAGGCTGCTGTGGAGATTATCAATATGTGGTCCCATCCTCGGGGGACATAAAGGGCCCCATAGGTAGACTAACCAATGGCCCCCTAACTCCTGAAGTGCCTGTATAGTGAGTTCACTATCGGAGCCCAGACTGTGAGTAAATCCTGTCATACAGTTGTCTTGTGGGTGAAGAGGCTAACACAAGAGCATAGGCCCCTTCCCTTTCTCCCTGTCATTTCAGCCCTCAGTGTTAGTTCTTACCAGGAGACACAGGTCTCAGCTGGTGGCAGTGTGACAGGCAGCAGGACGGGAGAACGGGGCAGGGCCGGGGATCAGGAAGAGCCGCCAGTCACATGCACACATGGAGGCAGTATGGTGGGGATTTATACCTTTCTCACTAACTTCCAGTGCAACTGTTCCTTCCTAAGCCTCCTGCTTCGCCGCCTGACTGCATGGTACAGTGTCTCCCTCCCTCTGTCTCTGACCTCTATTCCTCTGTGTCTTCAACCTCTACTGCTGTGTGTGTCTCTCAACTCGCTCACTTTCTCCGTTCCCTTGTTTTCTCTCTTTCTTTTTCTTTCTTTCTCTCTCTTTCTTTTTATTTCTCTCCCTCTCTCTCTCCCCCCTCCCTCTCTTTCTCTCTCTGTCTTTCTGTCTTTTTCTCTCTCTCTCTCTCTCTCTCTCTCTCTCTCTCTCTCTCTCTCTCTCTCTCTCTCTCTCTTCCCCCTCCCCCTCTTTTTTTCTTTCTCTCTTTCTCTCTCTTCGCCCCTTGATCTTTCCTTTCCTTGTAGCTATTGCTATAAGTTCACATTTGAGGCTGGATTTGGCTTTAGAACCAGTTGCCATATTTACAGGCGTGCTCCTGTCTCCTTGGGCAGAGTGTGAGTTTGTTTTAGGTTTAGCACATGATGGTCTCGCGACGACTTTTGGACACACACACACACACACACACACACACACATACACCCACACACACACATACACCCACACACACACACACACACACACATATACACCCACACACACACACATATACACCCACACACACACCCTTCTGTCTCCATGGCAATGGTTACTATGAACCCTTTTTGTCTCTTCTTCCTCCTCCTTTACTCCTCCTCCTACAGGAACCATGGCAACCCTATTCATCCCCATGGCAACTGCCTCCTCCACTGGTTGAGGCTCTTCTGAAAGGATGCTGTCCTGCCTGACCCCCTCCTTCTCTGTGGGTGCATGGCAGGGCCGCATAGTGCGGGGGATCCAGTTTATTTCTGGCTGCTGTATATTTCCCCAACTCACAGTGTCTTACACTAGCCTTACTCCGTGCCAGGATTTGCATGTGACCTCTTGTCACAGCCGTAGGCTTCCATGGGAAATGTCACATGCAAATTAAGTTTCATGTTGCACTGCAGGAGCTGAGCGCTAATTTTCTGTTTTTTATATGGTAACTCAACTCCTCTGGTACCCGCAAAGGACTGTTACGGCAGTAGTAAAATAACATGTTCTAGAAAGGGGGCAGTAAAATGTGCACTTTCAGTCCTGTTTTGCAGCTGGGATTTCTACCATTCCCAAAGCTTACAAAGTTTTGAGTGTCTAATGTCCCAGAAGTCGCTCTGTTGAAAATGCGCATAACCTAGCAGCCCCCATGTTGTGACTTGTGCTGTTATTGCCCCCTTGCTATAGGATTTCCTTTATAATTGCCCCTCTTGTAGCCCTTCCTTCTTCCCACTGGTGTGATGCTAAAGGTTTGTCCCAGTGCTGCCTGTTGGGGCTGTGGGGAGAGGGGAGAAGTGTCACACCTGTCCTCCAATCCCTATTCCTCCTCCTCACTCCACGTGAATTTTTTGTGTTGGTTGATTCCTGTCGTATTCCCGGTTCTCCCCCCCCCCCCCCCCCCCTTTCTGGCTGTTATGGACTACTCCACCCCCTTTTGGCTGCTGTCACTGCTGTGCTCTGCTCAGAGGCGGCAGTGCTGCTGATCTGCAAGGAGGGGAACATCTGTGCACTGGGCAGTAGCAGGGGGTCAGAGAAGGGAAGATCCAGGGAACGGAGGCAGCGAGACCCCACCGGCAGGCAGCATGTGGTGCCTGCACTGCGCGTCTGACAAGACCCCCAGGATTCTGCAGCATGGCTTTTGGTATGAGATATACCTATACACACTGCATGTTTTTGAAACGGCGTCATACATATTCACTAAAGATTCAGGCATTTTGCCTGCCTGCTAGAAATGTGCATATAATTGTTGTTTTTATATCCACAGGAAGGATACAGTGTTCTGTGTATGCAAATATAGGGGCACACCTACATTATATAAATACACAAGGTACCAACTGGTATCTGCAGGGTTGCGAGTTGTGCTGTATACTTTTCTGTATACTATTGATTGTAGGTTGTCGGTATGCTTATGTAAATATGTAACCAATATACATGCAGATCTGCGTGCTGTATAATTATTTTAATGGTTTTTTATTAGTTTACCAACGGCGCCCTGATTATCTGTAACTACCGACTGCAGATATATTAAGGTGCACTGACTGGGCACCAAGTGATGGATGTAAACCCGGCATCTGTGTCTTGAGTTTGAGATGAGAATCAATCCATATAATTAGTGACAGAGCAGAATGCATCAGTGTTGGCAAAGCCAATATTTTGTGTGTGTGTGTGTGTGTGTGTGTCTCTCTGCTTGGGGAGCCAGTCCTTTGTAAGGCCTGAGGGAGAGGAATTTTGGGACCTGCAATTCTACCCAAACCCTACACTTCTCACGAATGGAGGAGCTTGCAGTACACCCAAACATGTTAAAAAGTATGAATTTGGCATAAAAGAATGGTCTTTTAAACCAGGGGTGCTCAACTCCCCCTCTCCCTCCCACCGCCCCCAAACAGGTCAGGTTTTCAGGATATCCCAGCTTCAGCACAGGTAGCTCAGGTCTAAGACTGAGCCTCTGATTGAGCCACCGGTACTGAAGCAGGGACCGATTGAGCCACCTGTGCTGAAGTTGGGATATCCTGAAAACCTGACCTGTTGGGGGGAGGCCTGGAGCTTAGCGCCCCTGTGCTAAAGCATTCCTCTGTATCGGGACCTCATTAGCGGCTTGTTTCCTTGTGCTTAGAGCTGACCCGGATGTATTTTATACTATTGCGCTAGATGTGAAACAAGATGGAAGGGTGAGGGGCCCATGTGTCTCATATACTAGTGTATAGCCTTGGGTTGGAATATTATCTGCTCTGCAACAACACAATCTCATAGGCTTTTGGGATGCCTGCCAGTGCAATATATCTGTATTTATGCATTCTGGTTATTGATGGTGTAATATCTGCACTTTGGAACAGGCAGCCTGAGAAGTGTAATATTTCCGCACACACAGGCAGTGTAATATGTGCTAATATCGATGCTCTTCCTATCTGCCGTAGGGATGCCAATCAGCGATGTGCTGTTTGGGCATCGTCACCAGTCGCCATGTGTTGGCTCTCAGTGCCTGCCAGGCGTCTGCTTGTATTTTCCTCTGTGCTGGCCTTGTTTGGGTGAGAGACAATGGGATTCTTCTCCCAACTCCCTGTAGTGCCCTACTGCAGTCTCCTGTGAGCATGCTCCGAACTGCCGAGACCAGCGTATAGTTACGTACTAATACAATAACTTTCTATTATAACCCTGGGCTTATTCAAGCTTTTGGGGATCACTGTGTCGCTAATTTATATTAAATCTGCTATGGGGACTACCTATTCTTTAAGGAAGAGTATTATTTGATGGTGTTCCCCAAATGTTGCAGTGCATAGAAGCAGAGAGGTGCTGGATAATCTTGAAGAAGGGTGCTCCGCAATACTTGGACTTTGTAAGTAATGGGAAAAGTGTCTGTTAATGTTTTGAGCATGTTAACCTTCGAACCCAGGCACAGCTAAACATTGCAGGAGCTGTATATTCATTCCAAGGTATTTACTGGTCACCCTGATGTGAAGACGGGGAGATTGATGTCTGTTGGCTGAGCAGCGGTATTATCTGATGTTGTAGGCTATATTACAGGTCTCGCTAGCAGTGAAGATAAGGCTGACATTTTATTTATAACCTCTGTAATGTAAATTCTGTGCCTGCAGACCTGACTAACAGGTTTACTTAGGAACAAGTCCTAATTGCAGACTGTATAACCTGCAGGCTGGAGGTGCTGTGACAGAACTATTTTGGGCTTGGGAGTAATGTAAATGTTGCAGCAATGTGAGAGCTATGTGAAGGTGCGGTAATGATACAGAATGGGGGTATGGTGTGTGTGTGTGTGTGTGTGTGTGTGTTCAGGGGATCAATACCAGGAAACCAGGGGGAAGCTGTATGTTGGGATTGGGGTGCAGTGCTAGTTGGTGCAGAGCTATAACATACTACTAGTATACACCAACACCATGTAATTACATTGTATATCATGCTTATCTTCATAGCATACACTCGTTACGTGCTATGCATGGCTTCGTGCACCCCGATCCCTTATCAGCGTTGTTTTGTGAGTAGCAGCAGGGCTATTTGTTGTGGTGCCTGGGACTGGGGGTGATGTATGGTGTGTATCGGAGTTGGAAGCAGTTGGCTCTCACGGCCCTGCCTCTTTACTGAGAATACTGCGGCTATAAATACCTCCCCACATCCTGGTGTTTCATTGGCGTTCCTCCGGCTCCTGCGCAGGCGGTGCTGATGGGAGTTCTGTAGGAGGGCTAGTTGGCTATTAGTAAGGAGTGTTCTGGCTGCTGTGGAGGATAAAAAGCCTCACTGGGTATGTACCTTTTTTGTACTTGCCCACCGGCTACTTAGTTTAGCGCTGTTTAATAAATGAATGCTAGGGCTGGCTAATCAACTAGCCATTATTATATAGGGTTAGAGGTGAGGGCAGAAGGTGGAGGTCGGAAAACAAGAACATTCACCCAGATAGGGAGATCTGCAGAGTATTATCACTAGGAGCAATGCTCTGCGTGTCTCTCTCAGCGGGATGAAGGAATGTTTCTCTACGTAGTAAGAAGTTCACATACCCGGAGGTTTACCTTTAACTCCTAGCAGCTTATGCATTAAAGTTCCTGAATGGACATTTTGAGAAATAGCTGTGAAAAGTCACCCAGCCATATTTATTACAGAGTAGTCACAAGTCTAAACCGTTCACAAAGAAAGGCTGGTCTTTCAAATTCCCTGCAATATGCAATTTGTATGCCATCATGGGGGGTTATTCACTATCCGGGCGCTATTCACTTCAATGGGCGTTTCTGTGCAACCGTGCCTCGATCAGCCCTAGAACGCTTTAATGTGTAAATCCCTACTACTGAGTGATAGTAATATCTCTTATACTAACCCCACAAACACTGGCGTATGTATTCTATTAGTGGCAACAACTGGGACAGAGACGCAGGCCACTTTTGACACGAAACTGCATGAAAGGACGGCGTTCCTGTCGCCCAGAGCCGTCGCGGTATCTGCACTGGCCATTTGCTCCCGTTGGAGGCGCAGTTACTGCCAGGATAAGTGTATTATTTGGGTGTAGTTGGAGCCGCAGTCTGTGTGCGGTTCGGACCATCTTGTGTAGATGATATCTAAAGTAGGGGCGGCCAACTCCAGTCCTCAAGGGCTTCCAACAGGTCAGGTTTTCAGGATATTAATGCTTCAGCACAGGTTGCTCAATCAGTGGCTTGCTAAAGCAAGGACTGGTTGAGCCCACATGTGCTGAAACAGGGATATCCTGGAAGCCTGACCTGTTGGTGGCCATTGAGGACTGGAGTTTGCCACCCCTGTGCTAAAGTGTCTCCAGTTGGCCCTCCCAAAGGTAACAAGTGACTATAAATATATAGTGCTTGGAACATGCAAATGTATTGTGTTCATTTTCCTACTGATGATATAGCTAAAAAAAAAAAAAAAAAATTGCAAGCGGTGCAACAATAAAATGCAAATGGTGCAACAGCAAAAATCCTCCACTCCAACCTTTGCATAGATAGTTTTCTCCAAAGAAGGGAAGCGTAGGATACGGAGGAGACACGGAACAAAACAATAACGCAATATCGTGAGATGAATCAGAGGGGTAGCCTTGGTAAAGCTTCCGAAGGGTTCACTCACATTTGGCAAAATAAAGAAAGGCAGATCCTATACGGCTCCAAATCCTTGGTGGATACGTGGGATAGGTGCAGGTAGTCTCGGCGAAGAGAGAAACGCAATAGTATGGACATGTAAACTTTATGTATGAAAACTTTACAGTGCGTACTCACGATAGGTACATTCTTTAAAACGGTACCCGAGAAGAGGCTGAGAACCGTTCCCTTTTCCCGGACGGTGCAGACGGGACGTTTACGCGAGACGCCAAGAAGTCACGGAGGTGGTGAGATGGCGGCGTGTCTACAACTCTGGAGATTGGTCTCTGTTCCCACTCCCTTTTTATATATGTTTTAAAGAATGTACCTATCGTGAGTACGCATTGTAAAGTTTTCATACATAAAGTTTACATGTCCATACTATTGCGTTTCTCTCTTCGCCGAGACTACCTGCACCTATCCCACGTATCCACCAAGGATTTGCCTTTCTTTATTCTGCCAAATGTGAGTAGACACTTCAGAAGATTTGTCAAGGCTTCAGCTAAGTTGGAGAAAAGTGTCTGTGTGTCTCTCTCTGTGTCTCTCTCTGTGTCTCTCTCTGTGTGTCTCTCTGTGTGTCTCTCTGTGTGTCTCTCTGTGTGTCTCTCTGTGTGTGTGTGTGTGTGTGTGTGTGTGTATGTGTGTGTGTGTCTATCTTTATTTATATAGCGCCATTAATATACATAGCACTTCACAGCAGTAATACACGTGACAATCAAAGAAATAACAAATAATACAAATAACAGAACATGGGAATAAGTGTTTCAGACATAAAAGTAACATTTAGGAAAAAGAGTCCCTGCTCTGAAGAGCTTACAATCTAATTGTGTGTGTGTCTCCCTGCTCACACGGTATGCTCTGCCCTTCTGGCTCACACAGGTTTATCTTCAGCTGTCTAATAACCGCACTCCGTGTGCCGCCGCTCTGCAATGTTTGCTTACATGAGACCCGCCGTGCCAAATTACCCAGCACCGCACCATCCCCGTGACTCGGAATGGGACATTTGGTCGCGGATGTTTTACCGCAACCAAATGTCCACCAGCGCTTCACGGTAACTCGCCCCGCAGCCAATTCGCTGCAGGGATCCTCGCCGCCGGCCACTTCTGAGGTACGTTTATTACTGTTTGGAGTAGGGGGTTAATTTAAAGAGTTTTTGGGTAAGGCACTTACCTTGCCGGCGGGATGAGTCGCGGTGAAGCGCCGGCGGCCATTTCTAAACGGCAAAATGGCCACGAGCAAATGTCCCAGCCCGCCTGTGACCAGCCTGTGTTTCATGGGACCAGTGCCCTGATTAATCCATGTGCGTGATTGTCTGTGTCCGCTCTTTAAGCAGATTTGTCATGAAAACCTATGGAGAGGGGGATTAAACTGGAAATCAAATCAAATTGAAATGCAATATTTCCCTTCAATTGAAATAAAAAGTGCTAAATAATACTTTACAAAAAGTAATGTATAAGTCTGATTTACTTAAAATTAGTGTGTTATCGGGGAGAGGGGAGTGAGAGGGGTCTCTAAGGGAACAAACAATGCTTTTCTAACTTTTTTTTTTTCCATTCAAATATTTTGATTCAATAATACATGCATAAAATATAAATACATTACCTATTAGAAAAACCACAACAAATAATGTACAGTAATTGTTGAGGGATGAATGAAAAAATTAATTACACAAACTAAAACAAAACAGAGCCCCAAAATGTAACTAGTAAGGATGAATCCCAAAAGCCAGTCCTCTGAGAGCACAGACTGTCTCTTCGCCTCTCTGTGTTGGATGAGAGTGAATTTACTTCTGCGTATCTCGTACTGCCTGGATAGCTGCCCCTTTGCCAAGTGTCTAAGGCTGCGGCCAGACAGGGAATGGGCGCGCTGCGGCCTGGGAGCGCGGCCACGACGTCACGGAGCTGGTTCGCCCTTATTGGGCGAACCGCTCACGTGGCTCACACTGGCCAGACACATTGCCGCAGTGTGTTTAATCGCGGCCAGAGTGAGCGCGACTGCCCGCTCAACACCACCCTGGACGAGGCCTAAAGCTGTGGCCACACTGCCTGCACTGCATGCGCGCCGCCTGCAAGGCAGCCGAATTCCCCGGTCTGCAGTGAGCTGCAGGGGGAAAGACGAGGGCGTGAGGTGATGTCACCTGGTAGGTTCGCCGTCATTGGCTGAACCGCCGGGGCGTGGCCTAGCGCTCCATCACGACTCCTTATCTCGCTTTTCTTGAGAGCAGGAGTTTCTGTTTGCGCGGCGGCCGCTCTCGCAGGCAGCCCCGGGCCCATTGTGGGGCGGCTCCTGTCCCTGCAGCGTCCGCCACAGCGGGCGCTGCAGTAGCCAGCGGGGACCTGGCCTGTTGCACACCGCAGCACAGAGGAACAGAACAGGTTTGTGCAGTTCTCAAACCAGCAGATTAGTGAGGAATTTCCGTATAATGACAATAGTTGATTAGAAATTGATAGCAGATAAAGCCACTTGGCACACCCAGGCCGCCCGTCCTACATGATGCTTCAGTTAGATCCGTGACATTCCTAGTGACAAAGCTGCCTTCTAAGTACATATGGTACTTCCACTGTTTTACGGCTCAAATGTCTTCTTTTTATTTATGTATTAATATTTACATACAAACAAATGACGTAAGACTAATACAATATGGTTATTACAAAATGATTCATCAGTCGAGAATAATAGAAAATAAAGGTTAAAAAGGAGCAATTAAGAACTGAATTGAAATATTTAACATTATATGTCTCCTTGTATGTTTTTTTATTTTTTTTTTTTTTTAATATATAAACAGTGGCACTGTTTTAAAAAGGCTTGGTATACACTTGTTATACTAAAAATCCCCTTTAGAAGTTCTTGTCTCATTAGTGTAAAAAATATGTTTGTTTGTTTGTTTGTTTGTTTGTTTGTTTTGTTTGTTTTCACACTTCCTCTGTCAGGCACCAAACGTCATTGTATCTTTTCTAAAAAAAGAGACCCATTGTGCATGTGAAGTCTGATTACCATAATCGGAACATGAACACGCGCCTCGATGTCTCATGCCATTTCTCCTGGTTACACAGCCAGAGTTACTACTACACAACGCTGCAGAATAATGTCCTAGTAGTGCTTTGTACAACGCTGTGCTCTGTCGGAGCTCTATAACAAATAAATCTGAATTATGTAAGAGAGGGAGGACCCAGTGGGGGGGGAGGAGTTGTTGGTTGTTTCCTGAATGCTCCTTAGTGATGGTTTTAGGATTTCCGTCACAAACGGCAACTGCAGCCTCCCCGCTCCCCTGCCTCCCTCCTGCTCCGTACCCACACTGAGGGCTGCAGCCTCCCCGCTCCCCTGCCTCCCTCCTGCTCCGTACCCACACTGAGGGCTGCAGCCTCCCCGCTCCCCTGCCTCCCTCCTGCTCCGTACCCACACTGAGGGCTGCAGCCTCCCCTCTCCCCTGCCTCCCTCCTGCTCCGTACCCACACTGAGGGCTGCAGCCTCCCCTCTCCCCTGCCTCCCTCCTCCTGCTCCGTACCCACACTGAGGGCTGCAGCCTCCCCTCTCCCCTGCCTCCCTCCTGCTCCGTACCCACACTGAGGGCTGCAGCCTCCCCTCTCCCCTGCCTCCCTCCTCCTGCTCCGTACCCACACTGAGGGCTGCAGCCTCCCCGCTCCCCTGCCTCCCTCCTGCTCCGTACCCACACTGAGGGCTGCAGCCTCCCCTCTCCCCTGCCTCCCTCCTGCTCCGTACCCACACTGAGGGCTGCAGCCTCCCCTCTCCCCTGCCTCCCTCCTCCTGCTCCGTACCCACACTGAGGGCTGCAGCCTCCCCTCTCCCCTGCCTCCCTCCTCCTGCTCCGTACCCACACTGAGGGCTGCAGCCTCCCCTCTCCCCTGCCTCCCTCCTCCTGCTCCGTACCCACACTGAGGGCTGCACCCTGTGACTGATTTGCCTGACCTTGCACTGCTGTGCATCCTTTTCCCTCCTCCCCGGAAGATGAGAAAGAAGAGAGGGGGGAAGCCGGGGCGCCTGCCTGCCCGCGCTGCACTTTATATGTGAGTGTAACATCCCGGGGGTGAGAGGGCAGGGTTTTACGGCTGGGATCTGTCAGGTGCCCTTCAGAGGGGAGAGCTCACAGGACTGCGTGTGTCTGCTTGTTTACTGGATGTGTCCCCTAAGGACCACTCTTGATTTTTCTGCTGCGACACCCTCTGTTTGCTGCACTGTAAACGCGTTCACAATCTCGCACATGCATGCACACTACACAAACACACACACACCTGTCCAGTATACCTACAGAGACACGCACACGATATACCCGTACACGAACACTGCTTCCCCTCCCTGGCTGGGAAACACTTTCTGTTTTGGTTGTTGGATCAGGCAGCTGAGCTGTGTAGATCAGTGTGCAGGGATACGGTGTAGCTGGGGGCAGGAGGGTGAGGGTGTAGAGGGCACAGAGAGACAGGGGTAAGGTCCTGGAATGTGGTTTGTGCATGGAGTCAGGCTGAGGAGCTGTGTCGTAGGGCAGGTTGTGTGATGGGGTCTGAGTGCTTGTGATTTCTAAAGTTTATTTCAGGTTACAGCACTTTGTATGATGTCTCTGCTTCACTTCCCTCCCCCACCCCCCCCTCCCTCCCTCGCCCCCCCCCCTCCCTCGCCCCCCTCCCTCCCTCGCCCCCCTCCCTCCCTCGCCCCCCTCCCTCCCTCGCCCCCCTCCCTCCCTCGCCCCCCTCCCCCCCTTCGTACCCCCCTCCCTCCATCTCTTTAACACACACACACTCTCTCCCTTAGCTTTTCTACACTCTCTATCTGCTTTTTCTCATATCTGTATTGTCTCTCGTATATCTCACTGGCTCTCTCGCTCTCTCTCATATCTGCTCTCTCCCTCTTTCTCTCCCTCTTTCTCTCTCTTCCTCTTTCTCTCTCTTCCTCTTTCTCTCTCTCCCTCTTTCTCTCTCTCCCTCTTTCTCTCTCCCTCGTTTTCTCTCCCTTTCTCTATATTGCTCTCTCTCATATCTGCTCTCTCCCTCTTTCTCTCCCTCTTTCTCTCTCTCCCTCTTTCTCTCTCCCTCGTTTTCTCTCCCTTTCTCTATATTGCTCTCTCTCATATCTGCTCTCTCCCTCTTTCTCTCCCTCTTTCTCTCCCTCTTTCTCTCTCTCCCTCTTTCTCTCTCCCTCGTTTTCTCTCCCTTTCTCTATATTGCTCTCTCTCATATATCTGCTCTCTCCCTCTCTCCCTCTTTCTCTCTCCCTCTCTTTCCCTCTTTCTCTCTCCCCCTCCATCTCTCTCCATTTCTCTATATCTCTCTCATATCGGTACTGTTGCCCTCCCTTTCCCCTGGTTATCACCCCCCTGTCTGTCTCTCTCTTAGCGTTGAAGGTGGCGACTCTCTGGGCAGCGAGTCTGGAACCATTGTGGACAGCCCCGGCCAGCAACCTCCATACCGTAGTGAGGCGAAAAGCGATCCTTACAACCTGCCCTCCCCAACTCGCCATCCCTCCCACCCAGGACTCCAGTGGAGCCAGAGGGCCAGACTGCAGCCGGCCAGTGTCGCCCTTCGTAAGCAGGAGGAGGAAGAGAACAAGAGGTCCAAAGCCTTGTCTGACAGCTATGAGCTGTCCACTGACCTGCAAGACAAGAAGGTACCTTTCCTACCGGGAGCCTGTCACCTACGGCATGTCTGTGTGGCTCTGTCACTTGTCTGTGTCTCTCTTCTCTCACAGGAGGGCTTATTAAAGCCATTGTGCTTTAAATCTCAACCTCACACTCCCTATCCCTCCTTCTTTGGTTGTGTCTGTCTTTTCCAGGGTATCTGATGCTCTCTTGTCCTCTTTTGGTTTCTCTTCTTTGCCGGGGACTCTCTCGGTGTTGTACACTGTCACCTATTTGGCATGCCTTGTGCCCCCTCTCTCCCACACAAACGCTACATGTTGCCCCCTGCAGGTGGAGATGTTGGAGAGGAAATATGGGGGGTACTTCCTGAGCCGGCGAGCAGCGCGCACCATCCAGACGGCTTTCAGGCAATATCGCATGAACAAGAACTTTGAGCGCCTGCGCAGCTCGGCCTCCGAAAGCCGCATGTCCCGTCGCATTATCCTGTCCAACATGCGCATGCAGTACTCCTTCGAGGAGTACGACAAGAGCCACAGTGCCCCCTACTTCCAAAGCAAGCCTGTGTCACTGGACGAGGGGGTGGCAGCGTGCCGCGGGCAAGGGGAGCGAGGTCTGCAATACGGGGACTCGTGCAGCGGCATGGACGGAGATTCCATAACCACTTCCGGGGAGTTCTCCAACGAGATCACGGAGCTGGAGGATTCCTTCTCCAAACAGGTGCGAGGAGAGGGGGGGAGCGGGCGGCAGGGGGGGGGGGGGAGCGGGCGGCGGGGGGGGACGACGAGGTGGCAGCGTGACTGCCTAGGGGGGAGAGGGGCCAGTGTGAATGTCTGTGGGAGGGAATAAAGGCTGTTCCTACATGTCAGAAGACAGGAGGCGCACTATCCCTGCTAGGAAAGGTAGGACCAGACTAGTCTCATAACCCCGCTGTTTAGTTGGTAGGTTTCCTTACACTTACACACACACACCCCTCACACACACACTCCCCTCCCCTCACACACTCCCCCTCCCCGACACAGAGACAGACACACACGCCTACTCTCTCTCTCGCCCTCTCTCTCTCGCCCTCTCTCTCTCTCGCCCTCTTGCCCTCGCCCTCTCTCTCTTGCCCTCTCTCGCCCCCCTCCTACCCCCCAAAACACACACACACAATCGCTCTCCTTCTCCCCCAGACACACACACGGGCGCACACAGAGGCGCGGGCGCGCACACACACGCACACATACACACATATGCATACACACACATACACACACATACGGAACCCCGGTTGAAAATCACTGTCATATAGTATGGGAGGTGTGTGTGTGTGCGCCCTGGAAATAGTCCTTGCTGTAAACTGATTAGCTAGTTTTGAGTTTTGGTTACAAGTGTGTGTTTCTAGCAGATGGATCGGCGCTATTTATAAGACAGCTGATTGGCTGCTGATCTGTGATTATCATCCACTTCCTCCTACCAACTTGTGCCTGCTCTGTGACTCGGGCAGAGCCCCTTCAGTGTCTTCGTTGTGCCCCGATGCTTACTGCTCTCCCTGCACACTATATATTATTACCCCTCTCTGTCTCCCATCTTGCATTCTCTCGCTGTATTTCATCCTGTCCTCTTCTCATTCTCTGTCCCCAACACTTTTTTTTTCTTCCCCCTCTATCACCGTCTTTCTCTGTCTTCCTTCTCTTTTTCTTCCCTTGTTCCTTCTCCCCTTCCCCTTGTTACTTCTGTCTTCCCTGCTACGCTACCCATTTATCACTGTACTCTCACTCCCTCCCCCCTCGCTGTTATTCATTCTCCCATCTGCTTTCCCCCTCTCGCTTTCTCACTTCCTCCCTTCCCTCTCTCTCGTGCTTCCCTCCCCATAATCCTTCTTTCTTTCTCTCAGGTAAAGTCCCTGGCTGAGTCCATAGATGACGCCCTGAGCTGCCGTTCCATGCACTGCTCGAACCCCCGAGACGAGAAGGGGCCCCTGGAGAAAGGAGAGAGCAAGGAGCAGCACGGAGACAGCACCGCCACGTCCTTCAGCGACGTAACACTTTACATGGATGAGGGCATCCCAGTGTCCCCTCTCTCTCTCGACCGGCCCCCAAGCTCCGACCAGGACACACCCCAGGGAACCAGCTCCCGGCAGGAGTACTGGGCCACCTCCTCCTCGCGGGAGGACAGCCGGGAGAACGGCAGCCGGCGGAGTACCCCCTGCATGGAGTGCCGGGACTTTCGAATGAGGGGGGCCCACCTCCCCCTGCTCACCATTGAGCCCCCCAGTGACAGCTCTGTGGATTTGAGCGACCGGTCGGACCGGGGGTCTCTAAACCGGCAGGTCGTTTACGAGCAAGAGAACTGCAGCCCACACGGGACCCTCAAACAGGCACCTCACAAGGGGCCGCCCCGCTCTCCTCTCCCACCCCGCCATTACCACCCTGAGCCGCCTCCTCCCCCATCAGACTCCGGAGGGGGGAACAACGGCACACCCGGGGTAATGGGCGTTGGGGGTATGGGCGTCGGGGGTATGGGCGTCGGGGGTATGGGCGTCGGGGGTATGGGCGTCGGGGGTATGGGCGTCGGGGGTATGGGCGGGGTGCGTCATCTTCACCACGGGAAGCCGGAACTTGGGGAGAACTCTGATGGTGATAACGAGAGCCTGAACAGCACCACCAACTCCAACGAGACAATCAACTGCAGCTCTGGCTCATCATCCCGCGACAGCCTGCGTGAGCCGCCCAACACGCTGTGCAAGCAGACGTACCAGAGGGAGACACGGCACAGCTGGGACTCCCCGGCATTCAACAACGACGTGGTGCAGAGGCGGCAGTACCGCATCGGACTCAACCTCTTCAACAAGTAGGTGTTGGGGGGGTGGCTCCACTGGGAAGGACCCCCAGTGCCAATACAATGTCTCTTCTACACTGAGGTGCTATGTAGCAGTATGCGAGTGGCAGCTCTAAGGTGCTGTGACCGTTGTGTGAGTGGGGAGGCGGTTATCTTGGATTAGCCTGGGGTTCTGCTTTGCAAAACAGAGGTTGGTTAGGTGGCTACTGCAAGAGCCGGCGTCCCAAAGATGAACATGTTCTGGGTGGGCACAGGGGAATAGCAGGATGGCATTATTGAGGTGTAGCACAGAGGTGAGTGGGAGGTGTTCTTATGGGAACAGCGGGAAGTACTGCAGTGCTCGCTCCAAGTGCAGAGCTGTGGGTGCCAATACTGGAATAGCAAAGGGATTGCAGGATTTGGGGGGGGGGGGGGTGTTTTGGGGGCTCAGTACTGGAATAGCTAATTGTGCACTAATATATTGATGTAGAGGCAGATCATGCAAGCCAGTAGTGTATGAGGTGGGGAGCGAGCTCTGGGGCCAGAATATAGAGGCTTCATATAGTCCTGTGCCAGCATTTTGCTGACATGCCTTCTACACCGTCATCACATGAATCCAAACGCCTGTTGCCAGCAACAGGAAGTGCTTTTGTCTCCGTGCAGCAGGGGCTTGTTGCGCCACTTGGGGGTGAGCAGGGAACGTTTTTCCCTTGGGGTGAGAGAGTTGGCTTCTCAGCCGTGTACCTGATATACCCGTTATAATTCCTGAGAGCTCTGTGCAAATGGCAACAGCATACGTCTGCAGTGCCCCCTGCCTGTCAGAGCTGGGTACTGCATGCCGTACTTTAGGACAGCTAGCAGCTGTCCCTCTAGCAGAGGGGCGGCCAACTCCCAGTCCGCAAGGGCCAGCAACAGGTCAGCTATTAAGGATATCCCTGCTTCAGCACAGGTGGTGCAGTCTTCGACTGAGCCACTAATTGAGCCACTTGTGCTGAAGCAGAGATATCCTTAAACCCTGACCTGTTGGTGGCCCTTGAGGGCTAGCGTTGGCCGCCCCAGCTCTGTAATGTTGTTGTTGTCCCTCCCCGTTCTGCCGAGGCTTCTGCATCATGATATCTCTTTACACTTCCTCCTCTCTGTGTCAGGCTGCGGGACCTTGTCCAAATATTAACCCCTTAATGGCTTATTAAATGATTTTTATTTTTTATTTTATTGATGCGGACTTTAGACGTGTTATAGTTTACGTGTTCTACTGGGACCTTTTACTTTCTTTTCTAGAAGGTTGTGGTTTGGAAATATATAATTTATTCATATGCAATAAAAAGGATGGCTTGAGTCTTGCGTGTGCTTATGCGTGTGCTTATGCGTGTGCTTATGCGTGTGCTTATGCATGAATGACACATGCGTAGGAGATACTTGAAAACGAGATGTATTACTTCCTGGTAAAACAAGCCAAGTCCTGTTAAATGAATAATGCTGGATCGTCACCATCAGATACAGGGTGACACGATTACATTTACCTGCTGGCATGGGGCACTGCTCTGCCCCTTCCTGGTTTATCCAAGGAGGGCTGTGGGAAGATAAAATAATGTTGTACATATAACGTGAGTAATGGCTGTGTACAGGCAGCAGTTATCTGTTACAAGGTATTGAGGCGGTGTATTGTATCTGTGTGCTCGGTACTGCAGTCAGTGCTGTGTAATGGTTGTGTACAGGCAGCAGTTATCTGTTACAAGGTATTGAGGCGGTGTATTGTATCTGTGTGCTCGGTACTGCAGTCAGTGCTGTGTAATGGCTGTGTACAGGCAGCAGTTATCTGTAACAAGGTATTGAGGCAGTGTATTGTATCTGTGTGCTCGGTACTGCAGTCAGTCCTGTGTAATGGCTGTGTACAGGCAGCAGTTATCTGTTACAAGGTATTGAGGCGGTGTATTGTATCTGTGTGCTCGGTACTGCAGTCAGTCCTGTGTAATGCCTGTGTACAGGCAGCAGTAATCTGTTACAAGGTATTGAGGCAGTGTATTGTATCTGTGTGCTCGGTACTGCAGTCAGTCCTGTGTAATGGCTGTGTACAGGCAGCAGTTATCTGTTACAAGGTATTGAGGCGGTGTATTGTATCTGTGTGCTCGGTACTGCAGTCAGTCCTGTGTAATGGCTGTGTACAGGCAGCAGTTATCTGTAACAAGGTATTGAGGCGGTGTATTGTATCTGTGTGCTCGGTACTGGAGTCAGTCCTGTGTAATGGCTGTGTACAGGCAGCAGTTATCTGTTACAAGGTATTGAGGCGGTGTATTGTATCTGTGTGCTCGGTACTGCAGTCAGTCCTGTGTAATGGCTGTGTACAGGCAGCAGTTATCTGTAACAAGGTATTGAGGCGGTGTATTGTATCTGTGTGCTCGGTACTGGAGTCAGTCCTGTGTAATGGCTGTGTACAGGCAGCAGTTATCTGTAACAAGGTATTGAGGCGGTGTATTGTATCTGTGTGCTCGGTACTGCAGTCAGTCCTGTGTAATGCCTGTGTACAGGCAGCAGTAATCTGTTACAAGGTATTGAGGCGGTGTATTGTATCTGTGTGCTCGGTACTGGAGTCAGTCCTGTGTAATGGCTGTGTACAGGCAGCAGTTATCTGTTACAAGGTATTGAGGCGGTGTGTTGTATCTGTGTGCTCGGTACTGCAGTCAGTGCTGTGTAATGGCTGTGTACAGGCAGCAGTTATCTGTTACAAGGTATTGAGGCGGTGTATTGTATCTGTGTGCTCGGTACTGCAGTCAGTGCTGTGTAATGGCTGTGTACAGGCAGCAGTTATCTGTAACAAGGTATTGAGGCGGTGTATTGCATCTGTGTGCTCGGTACTGCAGTCAGTGCTGTGTAATGGCTGTGTACAGGCAGCAGTTATCTGTAACAAGGTATTGAGGCGGTGTATTGTATCTGTGTGCTCGGTACTGCAGTCAGTGCTGTGTAAAGGTGGTGTACAGGCAGCAGTTATCTGTTACAAGGTATTGAGGCGGTGTATTGTATCTGTGTGCTCGGTACTGCAGTCAGTGCTGTGTAAAGGTGGTGTATTATCACACCAGCTACAGATGTAACGGCGGTGTTTGGCAGTGTGTTTTCTGTCTGTGTAACGGTGGATATATTGTGGCATACGCGTTCTCTACTGTCTGGGCGAGTTTAGTTCTTGTATGTCCCTCTAACAACCCTCTCCCCTCTCTACTCCTCCTGCAGGAAGCCGGAGAAGGGGTTCCAATACCTGATCGAGAGGGGCTTCCTGTCGGACACGCCGGTCGGGGTGGCTCACTTCATCCTGGAGAGGAAAGGACTGAGCCGGCAAATGATCGGCGAGTTCCTGGGAAACCGCCAGAAGCAATTCAACCGGGATGTGCTAGAGTAAGGAGGCCTGCAGGCCTACAATAATATAGCACTGGCAGTGTACACAGCGCTGTACCTATCATTTTCCAGACACTTGCAATGTAAATTTAGTGCCTGAGGATCTGAGAGGTAACGTGACTTGTCCGTGGTCATAAGGAGCTGATTTAAGGATTTGTACCAGGCTCCCTGCTTCAGTCAGTGTATTTGATCTCCAAGGCCGCGTCCAGGGTGAAGCTGAGCACGCGATCAAACTCATGATCGCAATGAGTCTGTCCAGCGTGCCCGTGGACGCTCCGCTGCTTGCAGAGACAAATACATTTGATTCTGCCGCGTCACGTGAGCGGTTCGTCCAATGAGGGCGAAACAGCGACGTGACGTCATGGCTGGGACCCCCCCCCCCCCCCCCCCCCCCACGCGCGCCACTAGCTGACCAGGAATCGCCCGGGCTGACGGGGCGCCAGCACGCTCGGTTGCACCCTGGACGAGGTCTATGTCTCTACTTCAGCTTCCTGTGTGAGAGCGGGTGTACAAAGTGTGGGAGGGGCGTGCTGCACTTGTGCACGCGGGTATACAAACGGTGGGGGGGGTGCTGCGCTTGTGCAAGCGGGGGTGGGCCGTGTTGCGCTTGTGCACGCGAGTGTACAAACGGCGGGAGGGGCGTGCTGCGCCTGTGCACGCGAGTGTACAAACGGCGGGAGGGGCGTGCTGCGCCTGTGCACGCGAGTGTACAAACGGCGGGAGGGGCGTGCTGCGCCTGTGCACGCGAGTGTACAAACGGCGGGAGGGGCGTGCTGCGCCTGTGCACGCGAGTGAAAGTAAAGTGCATAACTGAGATGTGAGCAAGGCATGCTTAGAGTCCCCGCTCTCTTCCCCACTGACTGCCGAGGGAGAGCGTGGGGCCGCTGTAACGTTCTTACGTTCTCCTTCGTGCCGCCATCGTTGCTGGGACGTCACATGGCTTTGCGTTGCCATAGCAATGCGACGCCATGTAACGTCACAGCATCATTTGACACAGGAACGCTGAAGGAGTGCGGCGGCACAAAGCGAAGTGCCTATAGCGCGACGGATATGTAAGTTCGCCACTGGGTGTATAAGAGTGCAAGATACAGATGTAAGGGCCATTGATGAAAGGCAGTGTAGCAGAGGAATGACATTGTGTGACATGACGATGTATTTAGAGGCGGATCCTGCAAGTTAAGGGGAGAAACATTGTACCCATGCATGTGTGTGCTAACTTCTTAACGATGAACACACGACTGGCATGTTGGTGACTGTACGAGGAGGCCCACGGTGTAGAAGACATGTATATGGTGGATTGGCGGACTGCGCAGGGGGCGTTGGTGGAGGTCTTCCTGTACATTAAGGAATAACTCTGTTTCCAGCTGCGTGGTGGACGAGATGGATTTCTCGAACATGGATTTGGATGACGCCCTGCGGAAGTTCCAGGCGCACATCCGCGTTCAGGGGGAGGCTCAGAAAGTAGAGCGGCTCATTGAAGCTTTCAGGTGATTCCTCCTGTCTTTGCTTGTTTTTGTCCTCCCTTATCCAAATTCCCGACTCCCTTTTATATTGTCAGTCTATCAAACTCCATATTCCCCCTCCCATACACACATCAATATCATTATACCCCTAACATACGTCTCCTATATCCTCACCATCATCTCCCCCTCCCATACACACACCTATATCATTATAACCCTAACATACGTCTCCTATATCCTCACCACCATATTCCCCCTCCCATACACACATCTATATCATTATAACCCTAACATACGTCTCCTATATCCTCACCATCATCTCCCCCTCCCATACACACACCTATATCATTATAACCCTAACATACGCCTCCTAAATCCTCACCACCATCTTTTCCCCCTCCCATATTTCCGGTTTCTCCTGCCTCCTTGCAGTCAGCGTTACTGTGTGTGTAACCCGGCCCTTGTGCGTCAGTTCCGCAACCCAGACACCATCTTTATCCTGGCGTTTGCCATCATCCTGCTAAACACGGACATGTACAGCCCCAACGTCAAGCCCGAGCGGAAGATGAAACTTGACGACTTCATCAAGAATCTACGTGGTGAGGACCCTTTTGGCTCTTGTATGTCCATTGTGGCGCTCTTGTTCTCGCTCCCGTTATTGCCCCCTCTCGTTTTCCTTCCTCTCTGTCACGTCACGCTTATGGCCTTGTGTGTCTCCTAGGGGTGGATAACGGAGAGGACATCCCTCGGGACCTGCTGGTTGGGATATACCAAAGGATCCAGGGTCGGGAACTGAGGACGAATGACGACCATGTGTCTCAGGTGCAGACTGTGGAGAGGATGATCGTAGGAAAGAAGCCGGTAAGATGACTGGTTGGGTTTCACTCTCAGCCCACCTCATCTCTTCTCTCTCTCCTTCTAACCTTCCATCACTACATTGTGCCTTTTTACGTCTCCTTCATTTTATCTCCCTCGCTTGCTCTCCCTTATTTATTTATACAAATGTTTTACCAGGAAGTAACACATTGAGAGTTACCGCTCGTTCTCACGTATGTCCTGGGCACAGAGTTGTAAGAATACATGGTTACATTAAATGAACAGCGGTTGTACAGTCAATTTACAGACTTTTCATGGACAGTTAGTGTTGGAAAACTGGGTACAGGGGGTAAAAGGGCTGCTCAGATTGAAATAGGGAAGCTCTAACATCACCGAATGGCAGCAAACAGCTCACACCCTTTAGCTGCGTTAAAGGCTGTCCGCCTTTGGGGCAACACAGAAGGGGTTCAGATTGAATGCAGCTGTGGTTTCAAAGTCCTTATCTGTTCTCTTCACACACACACACACACACACACACACACACACACACACACACACACACACACACACACACACACACACTTCTCCTCTTCTCTAACTATCTAACTAGACACTTGTCCTGTCCTTCTGTTCACCTCTCCCTCACCTTTTCCTTCCTCCCCCTTCTATGTTTACTAGCAGGTTCTCTCTCTTCCACACCGACGCCTGGTTTGCTGCTGTCAACTCTATGAAGTCCCCGATCCAAATCGCCCTCAAAGGATGGGATTGCACCAGAGGGAGGTCTTCCTTTTCAACGACCTGCTGGTGGTAAGTTTGAGCTCTGCTGCCTGTGCTGGGAGGGTCTGTGTGCTGGGTGTGGGAGGGGGAGAGGAGGGTGTGGGAGGGGGAGAGGAGGGTGTGGGAGGGGGAGAGGAGGGTGTGGGAGGGGGAGAGGAGGGTGTGGGAGGGGGAGAGGAGGGTGTGGGAGGGGGAGAGGAGGGTGTGGGAGGGGGAGAGGAGGGTGTGGGAGGGGGAGAGGAGGGTGTGGGAGGGGGAGAGGAGGGTGTGGGAGGGGGAGAGGAGGGTGTGGGAGGGGGAGAGGAGGGTGTGGGAGGGGGAGGGGGAGAGGGAGAGGAGGGCCGGGTGTGGGAGGGGGAGAGGGAGAGGAGGGCCGGGTGTGGGAGGGGGAGAGGGAGAGGAGGGCCGGGTGTGGGAGGGGGAGAGGGAGAGGAGGGCCGGGTGTGGGAGGGGGAAAGGGAGAGGAGGGCCGGGTGTGGGAGGGGGAGAGGAGGGCCAGGTGTGGGAGGGGGAGAGGAGGGCCAGGTGTGGGAGGGGGAGAGGAGGGCCAGGTGTGGGAGAGGGAGAGGAGGGCCAGGTGTGGGAGGGGGAGAGGCGGGCCTGTGTGGTGGCTGTGGGAGAGGAGGGGCTGTGTGGTGGCTGTAGGAGAGGAGGGGCTGTGTGGTGGCTGTGGGAGGGGGAGAGGAGGGCCAGGTGTGGGAGGGGGAGAGGAGGGCCTGTGTGGTGGCTGTGGGAGAGGAGGGGCTGTGTGGTGGCTGTGGGAGAGGAGGGGCTGTGTGGTGGCTGTGGGAGAGGAGGGTGTGGGAGTGGGAGAGGAGGGGCTGGGTGTGGGATGTGGGAGAGGAGGGACTGGGTGTGGGATGTGGGAGAGGAGGGTCTGGGTGTGGGAGTGGGAGAGGAGGGTCTGGGTGTGGGAGTGGGAGAGGAGGGCCTGTGTGGTGGCTGTGGGAGAGGAGGGGCTGTGTGCTGGGTGTGGGAGGAGGAGAGGGCCTGTGTGGTGGCTGTGGGAGAGGAGGGGCTGTGTGTGGGAGAGGAGGGTCTGGGTGTGGGAGGGGAGAGGAGGGGCTGGGTGGTGGATGTGGGAGAGGAGGGACTGGGTGGGGGAGAGGAGGGTGTGGGAGGGGAGAGGAGGGGCTGGGTGTGGGATGTGGGAGAGGAGGGACTGGGTGTGGGAGAGGAGGGGCTGGGTGTGGGAGAGGAGGGTGTGGGAGTGGGAGAGGAGGGGCTGGGTGTGGGATGTGGGAGAGGAGGGGCTGGGTGTGGGAGTGGGAGAGGAGGGGCTGGGTGTGGGAGAGGAGGGTGTGGGATTGGGAGAGGAGGGGCTGGGTGTGGGATGTGGGAGAGGAGGGACTGGGTGTGGGAGGGGGAGAGGAGGGTCTGGGTGTGGGAGTGGGAGAGGAGGGTCTGGGTGTGGGAGTGGGAGAGGAGGGCCTGTGTGGTGGCTGTGGGAGAGGAGGGGCTGTGTGCTGGGTGTGGGAGGGGGAGAGGGCCTGTGTGGTGGCTGTGGGAGAGGAGGGGCTGTGTGTGGGAGAGGAGGGTCTGGGTGTGGGAGGGGAGAGGAGGGGCTGGGTGGTGGATGTGGGAGAGGAGGGACTGGGTGGGGGAGAGGAGGGTGTGGGAGGGGAGAGGAGGGGCTGGGTGTGGGATGTGGGAGAGGAGGGACTGGGTGTGGGAGGGGGAGAGGAAGGTGTGGGTGTGGGAGAGGAGGGGCTGGGAGTGGGAGAGAAGGGGCTGGGTGTGGGAGTGGGAGAGGAGGGGCTGGGTGTGGGAGTGGGAGAGGAGGGTGTGGGATGTGGGAGAGGAGGGGCTGGGTGTGGGAGTGGGAGAGGAGGGGCTGGGTGTGGGAGAGGAGGGGCTGGGTGTGGGAGTGGGAGAGGGGCTGGGTGTGGAAGTGGGAGAGGAGGGGCTGGGTGTGGGATGTGGGAGAGGAGGGGCTGGGTGTGGGATGTGGGAGAGGAGGGGCTGGGTGTGGGATGTGGGAGAGGAGGGGCTGGATGTGGGATGTGGTAGAGGAGGGGCTGGGTGTGGGAGGGGGAGAGGAGGGTCTGGGTTTGGGAGGGGGAGAGGAGGGTCTGGGTGTGGGAGGGGGAGAGGAGGGGCTGGGTGTGGGAGGGGGAGAGGAGGGTGTGGGAGAGGAGGGGCTGGGTGTGGGATGGGGGAGAGGAGGTTCTGGGTGTGGGAGGGGGAGAGGAGGGACTGGGTGTGGGAGGGGGAGAGGAGGGGCTAGATGCGGGAGCCGAGTGTCCTGTGACATCTCCCTCGCCATCTGCAGGTGACAAAGATTTTCCAGAAGAAGAAAATCCTGGTGACATACAGCTTCCGGCAATCCTTTCCCTTGGTGGACATGCAGATGCAGCTCTTCCAGAACTCCTGTGAGTGGCGCACGCTCCTGTAACTGCATGAACACACGCGCTCCCAGCAAGCAATGTGACCGAAGCTCCGCTCGCCCCAACACGCACAGATCTTGCACGCTTGCCCAGCCTCCTATAACCATGCACACGCACGCTCGTACAGCGCTGGATCGTAGGAACCCCACCAAAAACAGCATGGGACACAATGTAAACCAATTCCACCACGGGAGGGGCTTAATGACTCTTTATTCTCCTTTACATTTAAACAAATCATTTTTTTTTTAATGCACGTAATTACACAAAAATACTTGTTTCTAAAAATTAAACGGGCTGATTTTGTTATTAGGAGATGCGAAGATGTGCTTAGTTTGCTTCTCGCCACACACACCTGGCATACACACTGTCCTGCATCCATCTCTTCCCCTCTCCTCCCTGCTTAGTTTCACCAGGTACAGCTGTCTTATCTGTTACAAACGCTCCCTCCCTGCACTGTATGTATGGGTCAGGCGTGGCCAACTCCAGTTCTCAAGGGCCACCAACAGGTCAGGTTTTCAGGATATCCCTGCTTCAGCATAGGTGGCTCAATCCATGGCTGAGGCTTCCATGCTGAAGCAGGGATATCCTGAAATCCTGACCTGTTGGTGGCCCTTGAGGACTGGAGTTGGCCATGGTATATAGGTGGTTCTCTCACTCTCTGCCCTGGTTACAGATTACCAGCACGGCATCAAACTGCTCTCAGCCGCCCCCGGGGGAGAGAGGAAAGTGCTGATAATCTTCAACGCTCCCAGCCTGCAGGACCGACTGCGCTTTACCAGCGACCTGCGGGAATCCATCGCCGAGGTGCAGGAGATGGAGAAATACCGCGTGGAGTGTGAGTCCGAGCACCTGCCCGCTCTCCCTGTCCTGTCTTCTCCAGCTGTTGGGTTACCTGTTGGGAGCCTTTTGCTTGCCCCTTCCTCCTGTTTTACGCCTCTTCCTCCCCTCACAGCGGAACTGGAGAAGCAGAAGGGGGTAATGCGCCCCAACACCTCCCCTGGGCCGGGAATGAAGGAAGCCGTGAACGGGACCCTGGGGCGGCCCAGCCTGGATGACTCGTACGCGCTGGGGGAGGGACTGAAGAGAAGCGCTCTGAGCAGCTCCCTGCGAGACCTTTCCGATGCCGGTGAGTGTCCTTCACACCCCCTGCTAGCCACTCCATCATAAACATACCCGTTCCATACCCGTGCCATCCGCTTCAGCGCAGAGACAATAAAACTACACGCAGCTACTTTCTCTAGGAACTAATGCGGCTGCCTTATTACAGACGCTGTTATGAGAGGAGCCCAATGTCTAGCAATGTCCGCACAGGCCTAATAGTGCTGTTCTGAAGAGCTTGCAATCTGGTTTTGCTCACTGAGGAACAGAGCATGTTCTCAAGGTTACTAAATAGTACACAGGGCCCGTAGAGCGATCCAGGCACAGGCGGTCAGTCCGGAGAGGAGTCCCGTCTTAACCCCATGACTGCCAGAAGGGTCAGTAACACTTTGCAAAGGCTGCTAGTTAATCCCCCTAGTTGGGGCAGGAGCACAGTCCTGTTATTTAGGGTTTTACCGAGGCATGTTGGCATTTTGCAAGCTAAGCAGCTGCTGGCTGCGCACTGCCTGCCGCCCCGTGGCGGCGCACCGCCTGCCGCCCCGTGGCTGCGCGCCGCCTGCCGCCCCGTGGCTGCGCGCCGCCTGCCTCCCCGTGGTTGCGCGCCGCCTGCCGCCCCGTGGCTGCGCGCCGCCTGCCGCCCCGTGGCTGCGCGACGCCTGCCGCCCCGTGGCTGCGCGACGCCTGCCGCCCCGTGGCTGCGCGACGCCTGCCGCCCCGTGGCTGCGCGCCGCCTGCCGCCCCGTGGCTGTAGATGCATTAATCCCTCTGCTATTTCTTGCACAGAGACTGTTCATAATGTGAATAATATTTTACAGGTACAGTTCTTTCCGACTCTAACCGCTTACAGCACGGCTTCTCAACTCCAGTCCCCCTAACAGGTCAGGTTTTAAGGATATCCCAGCTTCAGCACAGGTGGATTAATCGGAGGCTCAGTCGAAGTCTGAGCCTCTGATTGAGCCACCTGTGCTGAAGCTGGGATGGATTGAGCCAGCTGTGCTGAAACTGGGACTGATTTGTGCTGAATCTGGAATATCCTGAACACCTGACCTGTTGAGGACTGGAGTTGAGAACCCCTGGCTTAGTCTATAATATTTGTACAGCACCCCTGACCATGTTTGTGTCTGCAGTGTGGTTTATTCGGGGTTAACCCCCCCCCCCCCCCCCCCACACACACACACTTTGCTGACAGCCTCACAGTTGAGTCTTCACAGAAGTGATGCAGCTAAATCATGTTGGAGATGCAGCTGTATAACGGGCAGGTCACATTGGCAGGTAGCAGGCATTATGTGGGCATGCTATGCAGGTGCCTGGGACATAACGTCTCTTCGGGCAGCGGGTTAGCAGGTCGCGACCTTCACAGGTACGCTGGGATGCAGAGCTATGCTGTATATTTGGGCGGCTACTTGCACTATTTTTCATATCTCATTCCTTTCTCTCTGCACCTCTCTCCCACCACATCCCCCATATCCCTGCACCTCTCGCCCATCACATCCTCCATATCCCTGCACCTCTCTCCCATCACATCCTCCATATCCCTGCACCTCTCTCCCATCATATCCTCCATATCTCTGCACCTCTCTCCCATCACATCCTCCATATCCCTGCCTCTACACCCCTCCTCCTTATATCTTCCTTGCCCACACTTGTCTCTAACTCCTACCTTGTTCACACCCATTTGTGTGCATCTCTTTATCTTCGTGTTTGCAAATCTTTCTCCTTAACCCCGTCCCTCCCTCCCTTTTGTTACCCCCTTTTCTTCCTTCTCCTGCCCTTTAACGCTTGCTTGTTACTAACTTGGTGCTTAGGTAAGAGGGGGCGACGTAACAGCGCTGGATCATTGGACAGCACCATTGAAGTAAGTGGTTGGGATTGTGTGTGTTTCTCGTATCGCTATCTGTGTTTGGGGGATAGTTCCACCGTGCCCTTTATCTCCTTAATGTTATGCCAACGTCGGCCTTTCGTTTGGTCGGGGGAGGGCAGGTTTGGCTCACATCTAAACACACTCGTTTTGAGAATCTGTTGAGACTATTGGAGAGGGCACTTACATCTCTCTCTCTCTCTTTCTTCCCAGGGATCTATCATTAGCAGCCCACGCCTCCACCAAAGGCTTCCAGCACCGCCGCCTCCCCCTCCTGAGGAGTACAAGGCCCCCCGACCAGTGTCCAACTCTTCCTCCTTCCTGGGCTCTCTGTTCGGCAGCAAACGAGGGAAAGGCCCCTTCCAGAACTTGCCCCCCATCTCCCTGCCCCCTCACCCGCACACCCCGCCGGGAATGTCCGACGGACAGTCCAAAATCCAGGCACTGCACGCCCAATATTGCCACAGCCAGGGGGTGTTGGTTCAAGCTCCCCCACCTTACCATTCCCAGCCCCCAACTTCTGCCCCTCCCCAGCAGCAGCATCCGCCTCCCCTTCCACCCTCTCACCGCTACCACGTACAGCCCTCCTCCGCCCAGTTCACATTACAGCGTCCCGGCCAGCAGAAGAGACCACCTGGGGGAGGGCAGCCGATGCCCCCGACCTCTCCTCACCCACAGTATACCCTGCACGGCAGGCACCCCTCTAACCAGCCCCAGTCCCCCCTACCCATGTACGGCGCAGTGCCCCAGCACGCCATGAATCACACCTACCCACAACACATGCACCAGCCCCAGCACTCCATGCAGAAGCAGCCCCCGAAGCACTTTGTGTTCAGCCATCACCCTTCTGCCATGTCTTCCCAGCAGCAGCAGCAACGCCTGCCACAGTCCCAATATACTCAGCAGCATCCCATGCAGCACAACCAGTCCCCCGTCTCGCCCATCTCACCCATCCCCCCACACCCGTCCTATCCACCACTGCCCCCTCCATCTCCCCACACCCCCCACACTCCCCACACACCACATACACCACACACCCCTCTCACACCTCACTCGCCCCTCCCGCCCACATCCCCACTGCCACAGCATGCTTCCCATCATCCCATGGGGACGAACACGGCCCCCGGGAACCCCAAACAAAAACCGATCAACAGAATCAGCACAGTGGTGTGAGGGGCAGGCGGACCCCCCTGTATACACACACGGGCAGGCGGTGACTGGGGGGGGGAAGGGGGGGCAAACGTACAGAGAGACAAGCTGTGAAGGGGGAAAGGATTACTGCAGTTATTTCCCTGTCTGCATGTACGCACTTTCACGGGACAGAGCTGCAACCGGTGATGGAATCGCTGGGACACTTTCTCTGACAGCTGAAGACCAGTCACGTGCTGTCCCCATCCCCAACATCAGCACTGCCCTTCCCTACTGCTGTCCATGACACACCTTGGGAATTCTCTCAGAGGTATGGGTGCGGGGGGGGGATGCTTTATACCAGGGGCGCTCAACTAAAGTACTCAAGACACCCCCAACAGGTCAGGTTCTCAGGATATCCCTGCTTCAGCACAGGTGGCTCAGTCTTTGACTGAGCCACTGATTGAGCCACCTGTGCTGAAGCACAGGATATACTTAAAACAAGATCTGTTGGGTGGGTCATGAGGGCCGGAGTTGAGAACCCTGCTCTATATGGCGTCAGGCTCCCTGCACACACGGGGGAGGGTGCGGGAGGGGATGGACAGTTTGACTGTAGTGAAAGGTTAAGTGTTGGGAGGGGCTGCTGTTGTAAGGTGATTTTGTTTTAATATTTTGTGAATGGGTTCATGTACCTTATCACCGCAATGTGCAATGTGCGTGGGTATGTGTGTAGAGAGTATGCTTGTGTGTTCAGGGGGGAGTTATCTCGAAGAGGTGGGTCAAGCCCCACTTTGCTGCTATAGTGGCATGTGAGCGTGAAGGACAGTTGGCTCTGGTACAGAAGGGGCAAGCATGAGCCCTGTAGCATCTACCCAGGACTGCCCAAGGCCGACTTGAAGGACTGGTCAGGGACATTGTGAGATCTGTTCTTTCACCCTTCTGCTGGAGGCTCCAACAATGAATTGCTTCACATGGGAGTCAATGTATTTTATGTTGCAAATGGACTATCACTGAATCGAAATGACCTGGGTTTCCCTTAAACATGTGAGGTGCCGGCTCACAAACCACTTGGTGAAGGCATGGACTTCCCCCTGCATTAGTAGTAAATACACGTACAGTGCAAAGGGGCTGTCCAAAATGGGTCTGGGAACCCTGCTTCCTCCCAGCACAAACATAGCATATGCTGCTTTCTTTACAGAACTATATACAGAGCGTTATATAAATATATATATATACAGAGAGAAAGATCTATATTAATTATATATAAGTGTATATTCCCCCGTACAAGGCAGCCCTTCTGCCTCACACGTGGAAACCAAAATATTAGAAATTATCAGCCCTTCCCGAAGACTTTTGTTAGTTTTTTTTCCAGTGGTGCCCAAAGGAGAAAGCATCATGCCCTAGATTAGGGTCACACGGACACACAATGCAATCAGATGGTCACCTGGATCCAGGTAATACGAGCATTTCCAGGCAGTCCGGGTCCTAAAATGTCCCCTTTACAACCGAGTTCAAGCTGAGTCCACATAGGAGGGGAAAAAATCCGTCCCTGAACAGGTTACAGGCTCCTTACTTCCTCGCTTGGCTCTGCTAGTCTGCTTGATCCCAGTAGCATGTTGCTAGCTTCTCTGCAGCAGGTTAGAGGTTAAGCGCAGGCTCTGAAATGGCAGGAAGCTAAAAGTAACACGTTTACTGGCGTGTAAATGACGGTATCTCTTCCTTATCACAGTAACCTCTTGCGTCCCATCACTAGTCAAAGCAGTGCGATGGGGTCAGCTAATTGGCCAGTCCGGCCACTCCTCCCGAGCTCCGTATAAGTATTCTCGGCGCCCCCGGCCTTTACTTGCACCAACGTAAAACCCCTGACCTGGCGTAATGTGGATAAACCGGTCTTAGGCTTTTCTACAGGGATTTCAAAACCTGAACCGGCTGCATCGGCTTGAATGTGGAGCTGGATCACAAGCCTCTACTATTGTTATAACGTATATGTCCGGTCTTACCCAGACAAGGTGCAATTACACTCCATCCACATGAGCCGCTTCTGCCCCCTTCTGTATGCTCCTAGCATGCTCGTGCTGTGCTGCTTGCAAGCACAGCACTGCTGTACAGACCTGGATGTGTGTATAGAATATATATATATAATAAATATTTCCTATGGAATGGTTATTCAGCCTGTGCTGCGAGGGGGGGAGGGAGGGAGGAAGGGACTATTCTCTGTGGGACAGGTATCTTGTCCTTCATTTTATTTGGTTATTATTTTGGTCTGTTTTTACGCCTAGTTCGGGGCTGGTTTATTTTTGTGTGGGGTGTGATTGGGGGAGGGATGGGGGGGAACCGAAGTCCTATTAAATCCAGATGTATATATTGTGTATATTTAATGCCTCAGAAATGGAAAAAAAAGTCTGTTACTGGTGTGTACTCGGCTGTGTCGTGTGGTTTTTTTTATTTCTTATTTATTTAATGCTGCGTCGGGGATGAGGATGGAGGCTTCGCATTTCTAAAAGGGTCTTGTTTTTGCTGCTGGGCCATCCAGCCTGTATTGGACGTGATCGCCCTGCACTCCGGTGAGCAGCTCAGGCCATGCAAAAGGTGTCCCTCCCCCCACCCTGCACTCTTGGGAAGGTACACATGGAGGGTGTGTTCAAACAGTCTGATGGGCCGCGTGGGGTCATTAAATAAAACCAGGGATTTTGAAAGGAGCGGTGGATAAGAGTGCATCATTACCTTCTCACTCGCAGGATTGGGAAAGTTTAACCTCTCCCGGGCTGCAGGAGTTTGCAAATCAATTTTTGGGTCGGGCTCTCCCAACACGTGAAAAGATTACAGCTACGTGTGCCCGTGTTGTTCTATTATTGCACCGTGCGGCTCTATGCGTTACAGAATAATAAAGGAAGTGCAAATAAATGTAGGCATGGAAGCCCTGAGAATATGGACAAGAGACTGTGGCCGCAGGAGACTAGAACTGCATTGTTCCTGCGGGGCCTCGCATGGAGATTTACTCTGGGATTCACGTAAGGCGTGCAATATAGTGTGCGCACGCGTCAATTATAATTGGCTGTGTTAGCCAGACGTTTCCATACTAGGGACGCGCGCATGGCCGTGAGCGGTGGCGCGACAGACCAAGGAAAATACAATCAAATGTTATTTTAGCGCTGCTGCCACGCCGCGAACCAATCACAGCGCGGCCTAACGCTGTGATGTCAGAGTCATGACCCCTAACCGCGTGCGTCGCTGCACCCTAACGAAACGCGCGTACAACGCCGGGCGCCCGCGCAGCAGCGAGGACTATAAAACAAGCCTAACACTGGTACAGTTTCCCACTACTATCCCACATTAACTGCTATTAACTTCCCCTTTGTCCTTTTTGGAGCGTTCACTTTGGGAGGCGTGACATAGGAGCTTGTATGTGACTGACACTTTGGGAGGCGTGGCATAGGAGCTTGTATGTGACTGACACTTTGGGAGGCGTGGCATAGGAGCTTGTATGTGACTGACACTTTGGGAGGCGTGGCATAGGAGCTTGTATGTGACTGACACTTTGGGAGGCGTGGCATAGGAGCTTGTATGTGACTGACACTTTGGGAGGCGTGGCATAGGAGCTTGTATGTGACTGACACTTTGGGAGGCGTGGCATAGGAGCTTGTATGTGACTGACACTTTGGGAGGCGTGGCATAGGAGCTTGTATGTGACTGACACTTTGGGAGGCGTGGCATAGGAGCTTGTATGTGACTGACACTTTGGGAGGCGTTGCATAGGAGCTTGTATGTGACTGACACTTTGGGAGGCGTGGCATAGGAGCTTGTATGTGACTGACACTTTGGGAGGCGTGGCATAGGAGCTTGTATGTGACTGACACTTTGGGAGACGTGGCATAGGAGCTTGTATGTGACTGACACTTTGCTGCTGTGTGTGTCACATATAGCACTAGGAACCTAGAAAAAAATGGGAAGATGGTCCGGATCTTCAGTCCATTTCTCTTTGTGAAACTGCTGACCCACAATACAAAAAGTACGGTGTTACAGACCCAGACCGCACTCCTAAGTAGAATATAGAGTTATATCATGGCTGGTGCACGGGAACATTAGGGTGGACCTTCAACCCTCCCAAATCTATAAGGCAACAAAGGTAATGCCCCCAGCACGCGAGAATAAACTGAAAAAAACACAGGAGTATGCAAAAAAATAGATTGTATTGTAATAGAAATGTACAACAAAGGAGAGGTGTGCGTGTGTGCGCACACACATATACGATATTGACAGTGACCTAGGGAAAATCTATGTAAACGCAAGCCAAGAAATGGCAAAAATGGAAGGGGAGGAAGGTAAGGGGAATTGGGTACAAACAATAAACTGCCTAACGGCACAAAAAGGGAGTAAGTGTGGTGGAGCAAAAGAGGGGCAACGTTTTGGGGCTGGTGTCGGAGACTGGTGACACGTATGAATGGCGATACTATTTCTCTGCAATCCTGTTATTGCCGTTCTTGGTGTTTGTTACACTGCTGGCTTTCTGTTTAGGAATTGTGATTGACCCTAGGTTCACAAGGTGTACAGGAGTATTGGATTTTCTAGTGACTCACCTGTACATGTGTACATGATATTATCATACCACGATTTCTCCCATTAATGTCTGTAAGGTATCAATTAGATTACTGGCAGCAGCTGTTTAAACTTAAGAGGACACATTCATTTTCAATATGTGTTCCTCTCTAGATTTCCCTGTCTATGCGAACACGATTTTTTTCCCCTTATTTTTCTTGTGTTCAATATTCTATTCAGTCGGGAGGGAGATATTTTGTGGTATGGCATGAAGGGAAGTACCACAAGTTCCTTGTTTAAGTTTCTGTGGGAACGGGCCTGAGGAAGGGGTAGTCAGCCCCGAAACGTTGCCCCTCTTGCTCCACCACACTTACTCCCTTTTTTTGCCGTTAGGCAGTTTATTGTTTGTACCCAATTCCCCTTGTGTTTTCACTTACCTCCTTCCCATTTTTGCCATTTCTTGGCTTGTGTTTACATAGGATATTGACACTGACCCAGGGAGTGTGTGTGTGTGTGTGCACGTGACAAAGAAAAGAAATGCAAGCTCCATAGCGTGATATTGTAGAGATTATCTCTACGGTATCACACTATGGAGCTTGCGCTTCTTTTTCTTTCTTTTCTTTGTTAGGTATCACCGGTGTGGCAACACCATTATTGAAGCTGCACCCTGCTCCTGGTCAGATTCAACATTGCTTTTTCTATTGGACTTTGTACATACCAGTTCATCGTTTGGTTTGAACAATATTTTCAATTCAATTACATTGCAATTATGTGTGACAAGTTATAGGTTATATAGATTTATAATATCAGTGGGCTGTTACATAAACTCCAAATCTGCTCACTTTATTGATTTTTGTACCAATATAATACCTTTTCAATATGCATCGAAAAAATGTCCAGTCCGCGCTCTTGCTCTTTAAAAAACTGGAATGGTGGTTCCTCTCTAATCTTTTGCAGCTCTTGATGTTGAAGGTGTCTTCCCCCACCTCCAATGTGGATCCCAGCAGAAAATGCCGACAGCGATACCAAGTCCCAAGAAAAAAAGAGAAAAACACAAAAGCGCACCAAGATTGAGATATAATGTGTATTACAGACAGATAAAATTAGTAGTATACACTTACATGAATAAAAACTTTAATGGTCCTGATCACGTAAGTTACGATCGTGATCAGGACCATTAAAGTTTTTATTCATGTAAGTGTATACTACTAATTTTATCTGTCTGTAATACACATTATATCTCAATCTTGGTGCGCTTTTGTGTTTTTCTCTTTTATTCAATATGCATCACCTGCATTACCTATCACCATCGCACCTAATTAGGGCACAGTTGCAGCGCTACTTCATTGTTTGTGTTGTGTGTGTATATATGTGTGTATATATATATATATATATATATGTGTGTATATATATATATATATATGTGTGTATATATATATATATATATATATATATGTGTGTATATATATATATATATATATATGTGTGTGTGTATATATATATATGTGTGTATATATATATATATATATATATATATATATATATATATACACACACAGTGGTTGACAAATCACCAAAAAATCTACACGCCACCTAGTACCACACGTGTGCTGCTTGGGCCAGTAGGAGCTCGCCACGATGTTAAATCCACTCGCCCGGGGCGTGCAAATGTATAGGTTTGTCGAACACTGTATTTATGTATATATCTCCTTTATTGTACATTTCTATTACAATATAATCTATTTTTTTGGCAAATTCCAGTGTTTTTTTAGTTTATTCTCAGAGTGCTGGGGACAATACCTTTGCTGACCCACATTGCTTCATGGCAATAGTCTGATTCCCACAAAGGTTAAAGGGTAGTCGCAGAGCCTTGGATTATATACAGGACTGATGGAGGTCCAGCTCTGTTGTATGAGAATTTCTCTGACGGGGGCTGCTGTCCGCAGACCCAGGTGGTCTCAACCCCAGTCCTCAAGCCCCCCCAACTGGTCAGCTTTTGAGGATATCCGAGCTTCAGCACAGGTGGCTCAATCCGTGCCTGCTTCAGCTCAATCGAAGACTGATTGAGCCTACTGTGCTGAAGCTGGGATATCCTGAAGACCTGCTGGGGGGGGGGGAGAGGCTTGAGGACTGGAGTTGAGCCCCCCTGGTCTGGCCTACAGAGGAAGCCAGGACCAGTGTGTGACCACAGATCTGGACTGGCAGGAAAGACCTGTGTGTGATGCTGCTCGGTTGAGCAGACCACACTGCGCATGTCCTCCTGAGTTGAGCATGCTTCAGTCTCCTCTTTGCAGTTCACAGGTATTAATGCATCAGCGAGGATCAGAGGAGGAAGGGGAGCGCTGGAGACCCCACTAACATGTCCGTGTGAGAGGTTTGCAAAGCTTCCTGGGGTGAAGTCCTGCGAGACACTGAAACCTGTTGGTTATTTTGTATTGTATGTCTTTATTTATATAGCGCCAAAAGTGTACTCGGCGCTTCACAAAGAATACAGTACAGGGAATTAAAATGATACAATAAGTGCAGCAAAATCAGACAATAGGAAAGGAAATACCTGCCCCGAAGAGCTTACAATACGCCCTTCAAAAAAACTTTATAGCCCTATATTAGCTGGTGGGTCACACGGTAGGGACCGCTGCTTCAATAAAACAGCCCCATGCACCGTTCTCCCGGATATAATACCCTGTGTGGCAGTATTGGAGTTGTGACACGTGACACAATGTTGAGTGTAATACTCGTGCAAAGCCCCGCTCTGACTGCGGTATTTTTGCATTTGAATCTAGAAAACGAGCAGCAGAGGCTATTTTTAAAGTAGAACCGAGAAAGCCATTTACTGCTTCAGCGCACTTACAGAAAGAACAAAGTTTTGCTCCGCTTCCCCCGCCAAAGACATTATGCAGAAGAGCATATAACTTAACCCTTACAATGCCATCCGGGCCTGTAACAGACCTCTAACCTCTGCAGACCCATTTATTATTTTAGCCAATGGTCTGCATCAGTCATTTTCAACCCAGGAGTCCCTGGGTTCCCCGGGCATCCCTAAAGGGTTACCTGTGATTTTCAGGTCATTTAAAAATTGTACCAAATACAGATGAATTTACAATGCATCTGATCTCAGACGCGCTATTAGAGAGGGTTGGGGTTCCTTACAATGCATCTGATCTCAGACGCGCTATTAGAGAGGGTTGGGGTTCCTTACAATGCATCTGATCGCAGACGCGCTATTAGAGAGGGTTGGGGTTCCTTACAATGCATCTGATCTCAGACGCGCTATTAGAGAGGGTTGGGGTTCCTTACAATGCATCTGATCTCAGACGCGCTATTAGAGAGGGTCGGGGTTCCTTACAATGCATCTGATCTCAGACGTGCTATTAGAGAGGGTTGGGGTTCCTTACAATGCATCTGATCTCAGACGCGCTATTAGAGAGGGTTGGGGTTCCTTACAATGCATCTGATCGCAGACGCGCTATTAGAGAGGGTTGGGGTTCCTTACAATGCATCTGATCTCAGACGCGCTATTAGAGAGGGTCGGGGTTCCTTACAATGCATCTGATCTCAGACGCGCTATTACAGAGGGTTGGGGTTCCTTACAATGCATCTGATCTCAGACGCGCTATTAGAGAGGGTTGGGGTTCCTTACAATGCATCTGATCGCAGACGCGCTATTAGAGAGGGTTGGGGTTCCTTACAATGCATCTGATCTCAGACGCGCTATTAGAGAGGGTTGGGGTTCCTTACAATGCATCTGATCTCAGACGCGCTATTAGAGAGGGTTGGGTTCTATACAACCAATATGAAAATACTTTTCTGTTTCTATTGTTAAAGCTCCAATCACCAAGTATAACTGGCTTCATTAGAACAAATCAGTCGCCCTAAAGTAGCTGCTTTACGTTTTTGTGTATTGTGAAAAAATAAATGTTTTAATTCTGGAACGCTTCATTCAAGTAGATCAGAGAGTTATGTTTTATCTGTCTTAAAAATGAATGTTTTATTATTACTTTGCAAATAAAGAGCAAAGCTAACCATTACCAAAAGATATTAGATAAAGATTGTAAAAACTGCACCCCTCTCCCTTTCTCCCCCCCACCTCTAATCCCAACACAATAATCCCCCCATTCCTAACACAACCTCTTACCTTGGGGCGAGGCCTCTGGTACTGCATCGATTCGGAAGTTGGATCCAACTTCTGGTGCAGGGTTTACACCAGAGGCCAGGCCCAGCAGCAGGAGAGAGCGGCCCACTGCAAGGGGAAAAACGCCGGGGCCCGAATGTTGTGTCCGACCTCTGTTCCTCCCTCCCCACGGCCCTGATTGAGCCACCTGTGCTGAAGCAGGGATATCCTTAAAACCGGACCTTTTGGGGGGTTTTGAGGACTGGAGTTGAGAACCCCTGGACTACTCCATTAAACATATCCCCCCGTGGCTTGGTTTACCAGGCCGCTTTATTCGGCGTTGTTGTAGAGCTGCGCGGTCTGGCGGGACGCAGAGAATACAGCGCAATTCTTTCACCATCACAACTGTCTAAAGCATTTTTATTTTACCGTACAGGAGAAAAGATGATAATCCCACCATCCATGTCATCTTTCGTGCTGTACATGATTCTGTCGGCGCCAGTCGTGTGCGATGACGGAACGCGTCGGCGAGCGCCTTGCTCTCCCAGGATGTTGCCGTAGCCACATTCATGACATTTTGGAAGTTCAGCCCCAAAATGTGTCGGAGCATCTTTTGGAACGAGACATTTGAGGTCGACACTATTGCTGCGTCTGCTGTCTTCTTGGGCTGCGGCCCCGCTGCCTGCGCTGCATGCGCCCCTGCATGGCAGGCGGTGCCTGCAGCCGAATTCCCCGGTCTGCAGAGAGCTGCAGGGGGAAAGACGGGGGGGGGGAAATGCATGGCGGGGGTGCGGCCGTGCCGTCACCCGGCACGTTCGCCCTCCTCGGCTGAACCGCCGGGGGGCATGGCCTAGCGCTCCATCGCAACTCCTGATCTCCATTTTCTTAAGAGCAGGAGTTTGTCGGCGCAGCACGGCGGGCCCCCCCTCGCCGCGGGCCCCCCCTCGCCGCGGGCCCGGCCCCATTGTGGGGCGGCTCTTGTCCCTGCAGCGTCGGCCACAGCGGGCGCTGCAGTAGCCAGCGGGGACCTGGCCTTAGGAGATGTGCAGCCTGGCATCACCACTGAGTTCAAGGCTAGCCTCTTATTTAGAGAGGGTGTGGCTTTGTCAATTACGGCTGTAACATTAATAGCAATCACTTGAAACAGGTATTTACTAGCATAAATCTGCTTTGCATGTATGGGTGATATCAAGGGCGGCCAACTCCAGTCCTCGAGCTACCAACGGGTCGTTTTCAGGATACCCCTGCATCTGAGCCACTGATTGAGCCACCTGTGCTGGAGCAAGGACTGATTGAGCCACCTGTGCTGAAGCAGGGATATCCTGAAAACCTGCCGTTTGGAGTTGCCCACCCCTGGGTTATATGTTGTGGTGTTTGTTTGATATTACAATTAGCCGGTAATCCAATCCTCTCGGTGCGGGTTATACTGAACCAATGGAAGATCTGTTGAGCAGCAGCTATTGATTGGCTGGGAAGGAGAAGCTTGATCAGTTGTTTGCCGACACTCGAAATCACACAGTGGAGCCTTTCTATGTATATTTTTTATGGTGCCAGCCAAGTACGCTGTGCTGTACACTTTTCACATTGCAATACAGACAATATAATAATACAAATAGAATCGGGGAGAGGGAGCGGCTCAGTGAGTAAAGACACTGACTGGCACTGAGTGTGAAGCAGGGGAACCTGGGAGAAGCAGCGGCTCAGTGAGTAAAGACACTGACTGGCGCTGAGTGTGAAGCAGGGGAACCTGGTTCTATTCCCAGTGTTTGCTCCTTGTGACCTTGGGCAAGTCACTATCTCCCTGTGCCTCAGGCACCAAAAACATAGATTGTAAGCTCCACGGGGCAGGGACCTGTGCCTGCAAAATGTCTCTGTAAAGCGCTACGTAAAAAACTAGCAGCGCTATACAAGAACATGCTATTATTATTATCGGGGGCATCTCTTTAGAAAGGAAACCGAGAGCTACCTATGGTGCTCCTGTCCGCTCCTGGACCGCTCCTGTCCATCGCGCTCGCCTCTTCTGGCTCCCGCACTTCCGTGTTGAGTCTCTGGATGATCAGCAGCTCCACATCGCGTCCTTCCATCCCAGGTCTAAGAACTCAACGCGTTTCACCGGCTGGAGGCTTCATCAGGAGTTTCTTCTAGTCACACCCAATAAAGTGCAGGTGCAAATCCTTCATGTATAAAGGTGAAATTAGGTTTTAAATGACCTATTTAAATATTTCTAAAGTGACTAGAAGAAACTCCTGATGAAGCCTCCAGCCGGTGAAACGCGTTGAGTTCTTAGACCTGGGATGGAAGGACGCCGATGTGGAGCTGCTGATCATCCGGAGACTCACTTCCGAAGAGGCGAGCGCGATGGACAGGAGCGGTCCACCCAATGACTGCTAAGGGGTTACACGACCATACATCACTGCAACTGATTTAGGACACGCTGAAAAGAATGGGGAATATGTGCGTATATCCCCGTGGTTATACAGACTCACTCTAAAATCTGACTCGGACACATTGCACTATCCTGTGTTTTTCTATCATTTTATATATTTACCTGCGCTCCCCGTGACCTGGAAATCTCTTTAGAAAGGAAAGGTGTACAGGGATATACATAATAAGTAAACATGGCGAGGATGTTGATCCAGGGAGAAATCGGATTGTCAATATTTGGATTTGGGAAGGAATTCATCGTTCCCCTTATGAGATATCATTGGATAATGTGTCACTGGGGATTTTTGTTTGCCTTCCTCTGGAGGAAAATACTGTAAATACAAATACAGGATAAGTATCAGTCGCCTAAATTTAACTTGGGGTGAACTTGATGAACATATGTCTTTTAAACCTCTATGTTACTATGTAACCGCGGGCTGAGAATAATTTGGCTGGCCATGCACTTGTTTGAATCAGACTTGATTCTGTAAACACTGTAGAAAAGCAGGTGTAACCTTAAAGGGATTAGAAGCAAAAAGTGATCCACTTTATGCTCATCTGCATGCCATCCCCCGGAAGCACAGCATGCTGGGTGATTACGGGGACCAGTCTGACACGTGACTGTGCTCATACGTCTCTCATAAATATAACATTGGGAAAGAGGCATCCCTGCCCTGAAGAGCTTACAATCTAATCAGCGGGGGGGGGGGGGGGAGACCAACAGACACGTAAGGCATAAATTGAGTGCATTGGTTTGGGTGTGTCATACTGTAATTTAGTGAGGAGGGGTCATCCAGGATTATACAGAGGCTTTGTAGAACAGGTGAGTTTTCAGATGGGTTTTGAAGTTAGTGAGAGAAGGCGCTTGGCAGACAGCGAGAGGGCGTTCCAGACTTAGCGTGCAGCATGTGAGAAGGGGCGTAGGCATGAGAGAGCTGCAGGGACGCGAGGGGTAGAGAGGAGACAGGCCTGGGCAGAACATGGAGTGCGAGTAGGGGTATAGCGAGAGATTAAAGCTGACATAAAAGGAGTGCAGAGGAGTGGCAGCGTCACGGCTTCCCATAAGTGTGCGCCGGGGTTTGATGAACACCCTGAAGGTCCTGCAGGTGTTTCCACAATGCAGGAAAGTGATTTGAGTGTAATGCCTGCGTGTTGTTGCCTTACTCTACCTGATTATACCGGAATACAGAAGGGAAAAGTGGTTCAGTCTGCCCTTTTTCGTGTGGTCTTTTTGTCGCTTACATACTTGTTTGTATGGTGACAGGCAGATAGAGCCCCCAAAAGGTTATGTGTTAAATAGATTTATTCTACTATTGAACAGATAACCCTGGCGCAAATAAGCACCGATCAACCCGTTAAAGGGGAAGGGAGGGTTGGACTTTTGAGGATTTAACTGACAGAGGCCCCAGCACAAAAATTGCAGCAGAAATATGTTAATGAAATGTCACACGAAATATGCCATGAACTTGTGTATATGAAGAAAATGTACAGAACAAACTTTAATTCCCAACCAACTCCAGCGACTGTTACAGAACATATTGGAAACTAATTGAATTGTTTCCAAATTTGTCTGCAGAACATAGAATTTTTTTTCTGTTGCTTCTGCGGAAATAAGTTTTCGTGTTACGAAGAGAGTGAAGAATTCCTCTCTAATGTCACGAGAGAGGCTGGACGGGCTACCCACTCGCATAAATTCGGACGCTGCGTGGACAAAGCAAGCTCGCAGCATTTTTAAAATAATTAAAATTTGTTTCAATATTCAATTCGGTTAATGTTGCACAGGTCGTCAAATCATATCTCAAGTAAACGTAAAATTATATTTAAATTGTGAAACATTGTAATTGGTAATGTAAATGCGATCTGTTTATATACATTAGTTTCTTTTGATAAATGGGGAAACCTCTTTTTTTTAAATGTTTAATTGGTTTTATTTGTGTAGCGGGCGGGGGTGGGGGTGGGGTCGCGGGCCGCGTCTCACCTCTCTCAGACCCTGGTGACAGTAGTAGGTGTACGTTTAGGTTTACCAGGCACTGCGATGGGCCTTACTTCACTAGTTCCGAAAAAAATGTATTCCTGACACTTGAAAATGTTCTTGTGGTAAGAGAAGGTCGTGTCCAACATCTTGGGGCCCCTAATTTGGCAAAGAATTTGTCAATCACTTGCTTTCTTTCCCCTTATCCCACTCTGTTCTTATCTGAGAACCAATAAAGATGCAGGGGGGGGGGGGGGGGGGGACTCTGATTATACTATACAAGCGCTCGCTGATCACACAGTGACATCACACAGTGACATCACCACAAAAGGGAATAGGCAGAGGAAATCCAACCCCTCCCAAGTCTAACTTTAACAAATAAATATTTGTTAGGCGTCCGCTTTGTCTCCACGTTCTTTATCATGATGGTTACAAACGCTGAAGTAAATTGGTCGTTATCTAATAATATACATTTTTTATTTTATTTTATTGGAGCTATGAATTACAGGAAATATTTCTAAACTTCTGTCCTATTTGGGAAAAATAAACCATCCCAAGCCTTCCTTTCTGCTGTTCCTCTATGCCGGGGCTCTTCTGCGCACGGAGACATGTGGCACGCTGCTCCTGCTAATTTCACACTCTACTAGTTGCTTAGCCTATGATCGGAGGGGGGAGGGGAGCCTTGCTACAGCCCAATTAGGTGTCGTAATGGGAAGTGCTTCCAAGGTAAATCAGATATAGAACACATAGGGTGGCCAGGCGGCTTCTCTAAAAATACTGGACACAATGGTAAAAGGTGGAACGCGCTTGGCACGCACGCACACACTGCTGCTTCCTCCTCACTTTGGCCCCAGGCTCCCAACACCTCCTGATTGGCTGCTGCTGGGTAATGCAGCCAATCGGGATGGAGGAAGCTGCCCAGCCCCTGAGGAGCAGCCCTACTCTCTCCCTGCTCGGGGAAATCCTGCGGCCTCCTAAGCCGGTCAGGTCACTGTGTCCAGAGAGGTAATACCGGACACATACATGTCCGGAGAGGTAATACCGGACACATACATGTCTAGAGAGGTAATACCGGTATATGCATACATGTCCAGTATTACCTCTCATTTCTTACTAGACAGAGTGTCCAAATACAGGACAGTCCGGTTCAATACTGGACACCTGGCACCCCTAATACACGAACCCAAAGAAACAGGAGAGCCCCAATATATGGAGCCCTCCATCCCAACACTGAATTGATCAATGTTGGTGATTAAAAAAAACCCACTGTATTGCTATTTCACGATAAAATGAAGGCTCAACGAAATGATTATGTACTAATTACATGCGCTGAATAACACAATGAATGGCCCTAAAAGTCTCAGCCAAGGTAAACACCGCTTATAGCAATGGGCAGCAGTGAATCTACTGTTACGCAGATCACTAGAACTCTAAGCTCAGCGGAGCAACGATGTCCTGGCTGCATACATCAAAGAACACTAAACCTGCTTCAGCGTTATAATTTCAAGTAGCTATTAAGAGAACCGTGGCTGCTCTATGAAAGAGAGGTTCTCATAGTAAATAGACTGGCGTTGCTTTGATTAGCACGTCTGCTGGATTGGCAAAACACAAGTACCTCTGTGACTGGGCAGCTTGCTAATGCGTGAAGCCCAGTGTAGCAGAAAGTAATTGCCGGAGGTACATACAAGACCTCCATGTATCACAGCTTTGCACCGGGCTGCGTCTCCACCAGGATATTTATATAAGATCAAGGGCGCTATTAACCCTGCTCATACCTCTGTCGTAGCGTGCCGGAGTGTGGCTGTCGCTGCTACTGTGCGCCAGTGCGTGCCGGAACAAAGTTAGGAAGTATAAGATGAAGGGGTAACCCCAGCCTGGAGGACCCCGGTCAGGAGGGCGCTACTTTAAACGAAGTAGTGGACGGTATAGGGCAATTAAAGGAATGTTGGGCTGTAAAATACGACCATTTCCTTGCTTGAGAGAAGGAAAAATAACTAAAACCAAAGAGTAAAAGGTAAGAATAAGCGCTGATCTGCATTTCTCAGCGGGACGGGTGAGCGGCTTCAGTGTATGCCATGATCATACCCTCGCCCGGTGATGTCCGAACCAGTGGACGTCGCTGGCTGCCAGTTGCTTAGTCGGTCAAGTGCAGAGTGCCCCCCAAACACGTCGAAGTGAACATTATGCACAGTGGCAAGAAAAAGTTTGTGAACCCAAATGATAATTACGGAAACTCCATAGTTCTTCCATGATAACCTTGAATCAAAACCAGTCTTTTCTTAAATATGCAATAAGGTTTATATTAACCGATTCCATGTCTGTTGAAACTATTTGATGTATGAATTAGACAAACCATGAGTAACTATTATGTGTAAAAGTAACTGAAACCCTGGTTTTAGCAGCTAAATTAAAGGGGATCATTAGAATCAGGTGTTTAAATAATTAGGTAGATCTTCAGGTATGAGCTTGGGAGGCCCCACCCTATATAAAGATCAGAAACTTTGTGAGTTTGGTCTTCATCATACAGGTGTGTGGAAACACGTCATGCCACGATCAAAAGAAATCTCTGAGGTCCTCAAAAAAGCCGTTATTGATGTTCATCGGTCTAGAAAGGATTACAAACCCATTTCTAAGGATTTGGTGCTCCACCAATCAACTGTCAGACAAATGGGAGAAGTTCAAGACAACAGTCATTGTACCCAGGAGAGGTCGTCCTACCAAAATCTCTTCAAGAACAAACCGACAAATCACCCAGGAAGTCACAAAGAACCCCAGAGTAACACCCAAGGATCTGCAGGCCCCTCTCGCCTCGGCTAATGTGAGGGTTCATGACTCAACTATCAGAAAAAGACTGAACAAGAACGGTGTTCATGGAAGGATAGCCAGGAGGAAACCACTGCTCTCTAAAAAGAACATTGCTGATATCTGAAGTTTGCCAAAGAGCACATAGATGATCCACAAGACTTTTGGAACAATGTTCTCTGGACAGACAAGTCAAGGTAGAACGTTTTAGACTCAATGAGAAACGTTATGTTTGGTGAAAACCAAAATGGCATTCGAACAGAGGAACCTCATCCCAACCTTCAAGCATGGGGGTGGGAGTGTGATGGTTTGGGGCTGCTTTGCTGCCTCAGGATCTGGACGGTTTTCGATCATTGACACAACCATGAATTCTGCCTTGTATCAGAAGATTCTAGAGGAGAATGTCAGGCCATCCGCCCGTGAGCTGAAGCGAATGTGGGTCATGCAGCAAGACAATGATCCTAAGCATACAAGCAGATCTTAAAATGAATGGCTGCAGAAGAAGAAATTCCACATTTCAGAACGGCCTAGTCACAGTCCGGAACCAAACCCCACCGAAATATTGTGGCAGGACCTGAAGCGAGCTGTTCCTGCAAGGAAGCCTGAAATGTCACTGAGCTGAAGCAGTTCTGTGAGGAGGAATGGGCCAAAACTCCTCAAACCCGATGTGAGACTGACCGGCAGGCACAGGAAACACTGACTTGAAGTCATTGCTGCTCAAGGGGGCGCTACAAGTACTGAATCAAAAGGGTCACAGACTTTCTCCCACGGGGATATTAAATGTTGAATCATTTGTGGATAAATAAATGTTGAAATAGTATCATGTTGCTGTGTCATTTGTTTGATCAGGTTATCTCTTATCTATTATTAGGATTTTGATTAAGATCTAATAACAATTTAGGTTTGAAATATGTGAAAATCCTTAGGGGTTCACAGACTTTTTCCCCCTCCTGAGAGACGGCACAACCACAAAATGTGTAAATTGTATTGGCAGTATGAGAAGGTAAGTGTTGCACGTCCAACAGATGAATTTAAAAGCCGCATATGACAATAGCACTCATCCTGTCCGCCGATCTGTGACTTGCATCCGAATCGGCCGCTCAGTGTGGGGTATCCGGCATGACGACCCTCAAAGGAGAGTCTTTTCCGTGGTATTCAGGCACCCCATAAATAAGCCAAAGAAATGTCTTTTATTGGCCAACGTTGCGGCTATCCCCTGGAGACTTTATTAAGTTGTAAACCAAGGGCAGAGAGAGAAAAGCCCCTAATTGTATGCACTCAATACTATTAGTGATGTGTAAAATGACAGATATTAACACGTGGCTTTTATTGGTTACCATAAAAACCAAACAAACAATGAAGCAATTATTAAAAGATGGAACTATGGTCCAATGCACAAATATCAAATGTTCAATAACTAAACAGATCCAGTGCTAGTAGTGGATCAAAGGACTAAATAGCTACAGTGCAAGCTTGCATAGAGGTGAGAGTGACTGAGGAGGGGAGTACAGAATCATCTCGATCCTACACTACTACGGGACCTAGCTATATACAGCCCTGCTAGAGGCTCACGTATAAGTCAGTACTATGAGGGAGCAAAACAATAGCCAGCACTCCAGAGGTGCTGGCAGCACAAATGACGGGACCTTCCCCCCGTGTGAGCGGCAGAGGCAAACCGCCAAGTAGGGAGACCAACGGGGGGCTCTCCATCCCGTGAGCGAGCGCGGGCAGTTGCCGCAGCACTATGGATCGGAAAGGTCGGCTGCGATACCGGTAGGTGTGTAGACAGCCGGGTTGGGAGCTAGAGCAACAGGGCTGTTTGTTCAGACTGACCAAAACAGATTGTGCAGCCGAGTGCCGCAGCGTGTTCAGCCCGAGAAGTAGCCGCCGTAGCGGTAAGTCAGTTGGCTGAGAGTTAAAGCCTCCGGAGGTTTGAAAAAGCCTGACACATCCATCAACCCGAAGGAGATTTAGGCTGGAGATACTGAATAAATAAATATATATATATATCGTCCTTATGGTTGAGATATTGGACCTAATGTCAATAATAAGATAAAATAGGTATTCAAATCAAAGGCATAGTATAGCGCTCAGAGATCTGTATTGTACGGTAATCTTTATTAAGCAAGGTATAGAACGGGGTCCTATGGCACCACTGGGAAGCCGTTCTTCCACTGACGTCATAACTAGTGGATCGACGTACGGTTCGCAACGGTAGCTTTGTCAAGGCTAATGTCTTTGATTTTAAAACAATTTTATCTTATTATTGACATTAGGTCCGCTATCTCTACCATAAGATAGATATATATATATATATATATATATATATATATATATATATATATATATATATATATAGTGGTTGACAAATTACCAAAAAAATCTACTCACCACCTAGTACCAAACGTGTGCTGCTTGGGCCAATATTTACTCGCCCGGGGGTTAAATCCACTCGCCCGGGGCGAGCAAATGTATAGGTTTGTCGAACACTGTATATATATATATATATATATATATATATATATATATATATATATATATATATATATATATTTCTTTGAGTATCTCCTTGGACAACATAGTCAGAATCGTAGAATCCTCAATGAATGTATAAAAAATATAAACAGAAACTTCCCTCAGTGAGTGGGTGAACGTATAAAAAGAAATATTAATGTATTTTAAGGTGAGACGTCTTGCGCCCTTCTCAATAAAGGGGCAGATAACCATCTGAAGGTAGAGGTAAGTTAGATGTAGATCACCCATACCCCTAAAACCTCATTGGGAATGTCCATATAAAAAGCATTTCTTCAGCAACACATGGTACTCGCATATTCCTCATTGCTTTCTCTTTTTATTCTCCTCTTCCTCACCCACTCCAGGAGTCTCTATTTGAGGCATGAACAGCCGCAGATATGAGTGACTCCTTGATAAAGAACCTTAGGGTGTGAAACGCGTAGGAGTGTTTATGTACCTCCTTTTTAGTTAGGTTTGACCACTAAATGTATTTTTGATGATTTTTGTGATTCCTGTCTCCCTGGGCTGTGTGCGCTGCTTCAATTTTTGTGTTTTGCTCTAGATCTCCTTGGAGTTGGCGGGTGCGTCTGGCTTTTTCAAACCTCCTACTGACTTACCGCTACAGTGGCTACTTCTCGGGCTCAACACACCATGGCATTTAGCTGCGCAATCTGTTTTTGTCACTCTGAACCAACTGCTTGTTGCTCTGCTTCCCAACCCAGCTGCCTACACACCTAACGGTATCGCACCCGAGCTTTCTGATCCCTAGTGCTGCTGCAATTGTCCGCGCTCGCTCACGGGTTGGCGAGCTCCTGTGGCCTCCCCACCTGGCGGTTTGCCTCTGCCGCTCACACTGGGCCTTTGTTCAATTTTTATTTTTTTATAATTGTGTAATTTTTTGTTTGAAACTCAAATTTTCTATAGTAACCAATAAATGCTATGTTTTAATATGTCATTTTACACATCACCAACAGTATTAAGTGCATACACTTAGGGACTTTTCTCTCTCTGTCCTTGGTTTACCTACTATTCCCTTACTGCACCATTTTATCCTATTACCTGCTTCGACTGAGCGAATGCACCTTTTTGTTACATAGCCTTTATTAAGAGCTCTTAATAAAGACTTACGGGGTAATCGGAACATTGGGCCAACAAAAGACATTTCTTTTACAAATTTATGGTGCGCATATCCCTTTGTTTTTATATATATATATATATATATATATATATATATATATATATATATATATATATATATATATATATATATATATATATATATATATATATATATATATATACATGTAGAGGTATCAGTACCGTGTTAGCCGAGCTTCAATAATCAAAAAATAAATAGATGATACCGTTCTGTGGCTAACGAAATGCTTTTATTTGTGCGAGCTTTCGAGATACACTGATCTCTTCTTCCGGCGATGTTACAATGAATGAAGCAAGGATAACTTAAAGTTATCCTTGCTTCATTCATTGTAACATCGCCGGAAGAAGAGATCAGTGTATCTCGAAAGCTCGCACAAATAAAAGCATTTCGTTAGCCACAGAACGGTATCATCTATTTATTTTTTGAATATAAATGACATTGCAATACCCTTCCACTCCTCAATTCTCTCTGATCAGGCCCCTTGGGAGAGATAGTTAAAGATCCCTGCTCTTTGCTTCTGTCCCTTTAAATCAGCTAGCCTGGATCCCAACGTGCACCTCCATCCCCACACTTCCGGGTGTGGGCCCCATGACGTCACAGCAGAGGCACCCTCCCAACTCATTCCCTTCGCATACCTGCTTCCTGTGTGGCCGCGCATGCGCACCTGGGACCTTTAAACGTGCGACTGGCCAGGAGAAAGAAGTCCGGCTCTCTTTTCACCGGCCTGCCTCTGGTGGGAGTATCTCCCTCTATATCCCTCCGCTGGGGGACTCCTTGACGGGCCGAGTCACACCAGCCCGTCCCTGCTTCCTTTCCCTCCACCACTCTCTTCCCCCTTCCCTCCCCAACGGGCACACCCCCCCGCCGCGACCTCATCTTCTCTTTCACCGGGGGCGCGCAGCACCGGTGAGCCGGGTAAAGGGGCGGGGTTACCGGAGAGGGGGCGCGCGGAGGGAGACCGGGTAATGCGGTTCCAAGATGGCGACTGCGGAGGGTGAGGGGGAGAAGCGGCTCTAAGGGGAAGGGAAAAAAAACAACAATAACAAGACCGGGATCTCTGCTCGTGTCGGTCCCCCCGGGGAGAGGAGGAGGTGTGCGGGGAGGTGTGTGGGTCCGCACAGCCGGGCACTCTTCCTCACAGCCAGACCTTGTTATAAATCAATATATCCGCAATTATTCCAGGGGCTCCTATACAGGGAGGTATAGGGCAGGGCTATCCCCTATATACCCAGTGACGTCACTGTGAGGGAGTGGGGAGGTGTAATCACGTGTGGAGGTAGTATTATTAATTATCATTATTATTTATTATTATTAGTGTTTTATTTTGGGAAGCGCCAACGTATCCAGCGGTGCGGTACGACGAACCGATTTTATGAGGCCCTGATCCTCTGAGCTTACACTCTAGAGGGAGTCTGGGATAGTGTTAAAAGGCGAAGGCGCGGGTAACAGAAAAGCAAAAAAATTTTTTGGGGGGGTATACAGTGTTGGTGAGCTGATATTGGTAGAAGGGGTGTGGGGTAATGACGGTGTGTGTGTTTAATACGGATGTCATGCACCACTATATATCCATCTATATACGGACAAAATAATCTGTATAATGGCCCTACAGCGGTGACGTCAGCATGTATTATGGTAGGGGGAGACGCAAAGCATTTTTGGTATTATACAGACTGAGGGTTGGATAATGACGCCTGCCTTTAATGGAGGACAACATTTAAATGCATTTACCCATTAATAGTCATGCCAAGCTGTGGACAGACTGGTTATTCTGGTAAAGGAATACCCCGAGAAACTGGAATATACCAAAATAATGTTAGTACTGCGGCGAGCGCACGGTTTGTGTTGAGCGGGGAGAGGCGCAGAACAGTGTTTGTGAGGAGCGGGGAGAGGCGCAGAACAGGGTTTGTGAGGAGCGGGGAGAGGCGCAGAACAGGGTTTGTGAGGAGCGGGGAGAGGCGCAGAACAGGGTTTGTGTCGGCAATTTGTTTCCGTAATAAGTAAGCATAGCACGACACAAAGTGAGGGCCAGTAGTTGAAAGGAGCTGTGCGGTTCGTGGAATGACACACACTTATATTATGTATATAAATAGCACACGGGCAGTCGGAAGTAGCTTATTATTAGGGAGAATTGTTCTATGGACTGAGCTCAGCCCTGTCCTCTGTTTTTCTTACGCAGGAAGAAGACTCCATGTTTCAGGAAGCAGCTGAAATCTTCACATCTGGGGTACAGTGTTAATACTATTGTCATAGTGACGGTATTACTGGCGCAGGGTCGCTGGGGCGTGCCCGAGCAGCTGCTTGTGTATTAAAGCCCCCACCCCCCGGAGCTGCCCAGCTTGTAGGATGACGCTGTGATACGGGCCTGCTCCCGTCACCCTGGATTTACAATACATGGTTGTGTAATCGGTGACACACACACACATCAGGACATGGAGTCTGAAGATTTCCTGCCTCCTCCGGAGTGCCCCGTTTTTGAGCCGACCTGGGAAGAGTTCCAGGATCCCCTGGGATATATTGCGAAGATCAGGCCTGTTGCGGAGAAGTCTGGGATATGCAAAATCCGGCCGCCTGTGGTGAGTATTGCCTCCGACTATTATCCATCCTTGCCAACACATCGGATTTTAATCTTCGCCTACAAGCTCTCCAGGATTTTTCATTTCTAGAAATGTGTCCATCTTCAAACCTCTAACCCCCCCCCCCCCCCAACTTCTTTCTTTCTCTCTTGTACCCGAAGGGAGCACAAGAAAAGACACATTGAGACTACAAATGAACACAACAGTTGGAATGAAGGCATATTCTGGCAGTGCATGGGGGCTACACGCTGACTGTCCCTGTTAGTGCCAGGGGGCAAAAGAGTTTACCAAGTCATAACATTACGTGGGTGCAAAGTACATGGCAAGCATGTAGTCTGAGCCCATGTAATGTTCAGGTTTGGCAAACTCTCTTTGCATTGATAAAGATGCGGTGTGCCTTGCCACTTGACATTACCTGAAGGGGCATGCTTACCCCTGACCTGTGTGTGTGAGATGTCAGGGGCAAGCCGCTCCTTTTGAGGCTTCTCTTTGTTTCCAAGCCGTCCGGACTGGAGCCTACAAGCAGCCGTAACACAACTCACAACATGGCTTCCCAGAGATTCTTCCTGTCCCTCCCTGCCCTGCTAACCTTGGCCCGGAGCGCATAATTCTGCCCCTACTGTATGCGCACTTACTGGGGTACAAACCCATTGCCCTCAATCTGTTTATCATATCTGTGGGGTAATTGCTGATCCTCTGCTCTGTGACCTGGATAATGAAGCTTCGCACAGTGATTCCTGCCTGCCCCATACCTTTTTATTGTTTTGCACTCTGCTGCTAGGGGACTTACTCCTTTGTCCATAAATCAGTTCGGGAGTGTTGATAAGGAGGGGCAGAGGACACTGTTGGTTTTATCTGTGGGCTACTTGCAGATCTAATCACAGATGTCCGAGGCCCCTCTTGTCTGTTGGGCTGAGGCTTTAGGAGTCTATATCACCTTGTCCTTTGACCCTGGGAGAGCCGGCGGCTCCAGGAGCTGAGTGTAATTCACCCAAACCCTACCCTCCCCGTTTCCACCATGCACAGAGGACATACAATAACACTGATGTACGACACTGCTGCTGAGTGAGAGCCTTTGTCTGCAGAGCAGCAGGAGGGGACAGTGAGAGGCACAGAGCTGTGCACTTCATACTCACACAGAGGGATGGGGCGTGAACGATATATATATATATATTATATAGATATATATAATATCCTCCTTTTTTTTACTTATCCCCACTGTTTGTAATGTACACTATTTACCTCCTATCGTAATGTTGTAAAGTGCCGTGTACATGGCCGGTGCTATGTAAGTAAAACCATGCATGCATATATACATAGGTATTTCAGGGTTATGGTGTCACCGTGGATGTGTGTGTGCTTTTTGCCCTGCCCTTAAAGCCAACAGCCCAGGCCCGGCTGCGACAGGATCTTCTCCAGCGGGAGAATACAGCCGGGTTTGTAGCATACGGGCGTTGGGAAGATTTGGTACACGGATGAAACTTGGCGGCTTATATTTAATCACAAAGCATCGACTGAGGGAGATCTGTGTGTTCCAGGAGTGAGCGTGTGTGTGCGGCATATGCGGAGATATAAAAACGTCCCCTTCAGTTCCGCTCTTGCTACACTTTTTTGCCTTATTTTATGCCTGTGTATTGATGCACGTTATCGCAGGCTTTGCTGTCGTGCCCCTGACGGGGTGTAGCCACTCCTCCATGTCGAGTCTGTAATTATAAAGTGTCCATTACACAGCTCCCCATCCCTCACGTAAGCAGTGAGATGGGAAGATCCCGTTCTAGGGGCTGAGTGAGGAGTCAGTCCCTGTACTTCTAGTTATGCGCCTCATGAACCCCACGTGTTGGGGCAGGGGGGCTCAACTCCAGTCCCTTCCCACCCCTAAACGGGTCAGGTTTTCAGGATACCCCAGCTTCAGTACAGGGGGCTCAATCAGTCCCAGCTTCAGCACAGGAGGGGCAGTCTTCGTCTGACCCACCTGTGCTAAAGCTGGGACTGATTGAGCCACCTGTACTGAAGCTGGGGTATCCTGAAAACCTGACCTGTTTAGGGGGCGGGGATTGAGGACTAGTGTTGAGCGCCCCATGTGTTCGGCATAGCCAGATCACAGCTTGTTTGTGCCACATGCTACGGATAATTATACTTCTCAGAAAATGCTGGTCCCAGGTTGAAGTCCCAGATCCCAGATTCAGCCTTAATGTTTAGAAATAGATTTCCTTTAAAGGGATGGATGCGCGCACGCACACGCAAACGCAAACGCACACGCACACACATTTAAAATTCTGGTGGGTGAAAAAGGTGACACAAAACCTCCACCGTTGGCATATAGCCAATAAAAAAAATATCACTTGTGAGCACATTCACGTGTCTTAGACAGGTGTGCGACCCTGCCTTTCACCATTATCACCTAGTATACAGTGCCCCCACTGCAGCAAGGGATTCTGGGAAATGACATGCAAATGAGCACACAAGGTTTTTTTGTCGCCTTTTTCACTCACCATAACTTAAAATGTGTATGGTAAACCTACCCAGCCTTGAAAATTGCAAAGCCAGTACAACCAACCTCACTGATGAGACCCATTAAGATTGAAACATGTCTGTGAGTGGTTTGACTGGCTTTGCATCTAATCCCATGCTGTGCTTAAAAGCTGTGTGAACAGCAGAGCATTAGCTTATATGGGTTCCATGTAAACATGGATTTCAGGCAAAATGTGACACCTTGTTTGCTCATTTGCATGTCATATCCTAGAATCCCGTGCTGCAGTGGAAGCACTGTATGCTGGGGATAATGGTTGAAAGCTAGGGTTGCAGACCTGTCTAAGGCTGCGGTCCCAGTCATGTCTGACACGCGTGACACGCGCGCCCGGCGGGGGGGGGGGGCGGCGCGTGCACAGCGCTAACCGCGATCTCCAGGAGAGAGGGAAGCTTGCGATGGGGCGTGGTCGGGGATTTGCGGGGGGCGTGGCCATTACGTCACGCGGCTGGTTCGCCCTCATTGGGTGAACCGCCGGTGGGGCCGTGGCCACGCCTCCGTCGCAAGGTTTGAACTCAATTTCATTGAGTTGAAAAAAACTTGCAGTACTGCGTGGCGTGTAAAACTTACATTGTTATTCTCCTCTGAGCGCGCACAATGCGGTTTTATTCTGCGCCGCGGCATTCAGGTGTCCGAGGCCGTTATCGGACTCTCCCAACGTGACTGTCACAATGTCGTGCTCTTTTAGAAGTAGTGGCAACGCTGTGAGATTGAGGCAGTGAAACTGCTCTGACAGATTAACACGCAATCACAGTTACAAGTTTCAGATCAGGGGGGCTCAACGCCAGTTCTCAAGCCTCCGCAACAGGTCAGGTGTTCAGGATATCCCTGCTTCAGCGCAGGTGGCTCAGTCTTCGACGAAGCCTCAAAATGAGCCATCTGTGCTGAAGCTAGGATATCCTGAAAACCTGACCTGTTTGTGGGGTGATTGAGGGCTGGAGTTGAGTACCCCTCTTCTTTAGATAACTTCTTGTGTATATTGTTCCCGTTTGGCTGCACGTCATTGACCCTTATATGTGGCCTACATATGTTTTTATAAATTGTTCTTGTTTTGTCTAGAAGACAAGTCGGCCATTTTTGTGGTGTTCCTGTACAAGTGATGAATATCACAATGACCGCCCACAGGACAGTTGTACCAATGACCTTCAGTCTTGTATTCACCTGTATATATGTGGAGTGGATGTTATCCTGCCATTTCCCAATAACCTTTGCAAAGCAACTTTAACTCCGTCATTGGATATCCCTGTAACACGCGTGTAATTGGATATCCCTGTAACACGCGTGTAATTGTAACGAATGTACACAGACGCACGGGCGAGCAGCATTGTAGGCAGATATGTTCCCGTTCTTCCGTGTTCCTGGTAACACGTAGATGTTACACGTTAGAGATTTCAGCCTGGAATCTAAGTGTGTATTTTTTACTTCAAATACACATGTTGTGTAATCAAAAGGGCCGACACTGCTTCTGTATTACACACTGGGTTAGAGTATTAGGAGAGACAGTCCTGCTTCTAAGGCCGCGCTTATAGCGACGTGACGTCGGGGCAAAACAAATGTATTGCCGCGTCGCGTGCGCTTATAGTTGAAGCGGCGCGGCAGCTTGGTCGCGATCGCTGGAAGTCAATTGAATTTTTCCAGCGACCGCAGCGTGACATCATCGCCGGCACTATAAGCGCAGCCTTAGGCTGTGGTTCCCCACCCCATGGGGTCCTGTCCTAGGTCTGTTATCTGTATTCAATGTTCTGTAAGCGGCCAGTACATGGGCCCCCACAGGAGTTAAAATGACACAGTGACGCTGGGACAGTGCGGCGGTTATACAGAGTCTTGTCCATAACCCTCATTCCAGGAGAACCAGCTCTGCCACATGAGGAAGGGCGTGTCTTTCCCCTCCACGAAATCCCTTCTCTCCCCGCCCCTCTGTCTGCCGTGGAAATGAACCCTTCCTCCATCTAACTGCCTGCCTCTCTGTTCTCCAGGACTGGCAGCCTCCGTTCGCAGTGGAAGTGGACAGCTTCCACTTCACGCCACGCATTCAGAGACTGAATGAACTGGAGGTGAGTGAAGGTTCCCTGCTGCTCAGGTGTGCGGAGAATCGGGGTCCTCCAGAACTGAACCTCAACATTTTCAGCTCCTCCGAGATGCAGTTACCGGTGTTACTTGTTGGTTTCTGAAGGGGATTTAAATGACCGTCTAATAGGAAGCGTAGGAGGAGCAGCCCCTTTTTAAGTATGAGGGAGGCTGCAGACTTCCACATTGGGGGGTGGAGGGGGGGGGGGGGGTGGCGGAAAAAAAGAGAAACTTGTGGAAAATGAAAAACAGGAAGTGCTGGGGAACCCCAGGAGTAGCTGTGGGGAAGGGGCTTTTACTATGTGATCCATAACATCTCCTTTGTATCTCCCCCCCCCCCCCCCCCCCCCAATTCTAGGCGGAGACCAGAGTCAAATTAAACTACTTGGACCAGATCGCCAAGTTTTGGGAGATCCAGGGATCCTCTTTGAAAATCCCAAATGTAGAGCGCAGAATCCTGGATCTGTACAGCCTGAGCAAGGTGAGGGGGGGAACTGTGTGTGGGGGGGTGGGTGTGTGGTGTGTGGGGGTGGGTGTGTGTGTTATACAGGGGGAAGAAAGGGCACGGTCCGTGTGCTATACAGGAGGCGGAGGGGGGGGCACGGTGCCCCTGCTATACAGGGGGCGGAGGGGGGGGGCACGGTGCCCCTGCTATACAGGGGGCGGAGGGGGCACTTTGTTGTTTTTCTTGTGTCTGTTACTGATGCGCAGAAATGTGAAGGTCTCGCGTGTGTTTGTTTCTGCTTCAGAACGTCCAGGAGGAGGGCGGGTACGAGGTAACCTGCAGGGAGCGGAGATGGGCACGAGTGGCACAGCGTATGGGGTACCCATCGGGGAAGAACCTGGGCTCGCTGTTACGCTCACACTATGAACGCATCATATACCCCTTCCACATGTACCAGTCAGGAGCCAACCTGGGGGTAACCGGCACCAAGGTGTGAGCGCCAGCGGTGGCAGGGAACACCGGGAGGGGGGATTTGGGCACCTGTACGGGTTATTTATGGGTCGGGCCGGTTCTGTTGCAGGACTGCGGGGAACGGCCGCATTATGACAGTGAAGAGAAGGACAGAGAGTACAAGCCGCACAGCATCCCCCTGCGCCAGTCCGTGCAGCCGTCCAAAATCACCAGCTACGGCCGGCGAGCCAAACGCCTGACACAAGAGGTGAGAGCCCACCCATCCCACGCTGCCCAGTGCCCACCCATCCCACGCTGCCCGGTGCCCACCCATCCCACGCTGCCCAGTGCCCACCTATCCCACGCTGCCCAGTGCCCACCTATCCCACGCTGCCCAGTGCCCACCTATCCCACGCTGCCCAGTGCCCACCCATCCCACGCTGCCCGGTGCCCACCCATCCCACGCTGCCCAGTGCCCACCTATCCCACGCTGCCCAGTGCCCACCTATCCCACGCTGCCCAGTGCCCACCCATCCCACGCTGCCCGGTGCCCACCTATCCCACGCTGCCCAGTGCCCACCTATCCCACGCTGCCCACCCATCCCACGCTGCCCAGTGCCCACCTATCCCACGCTGCCCACCCATCCCACGCTGCCCAGTGCCCACCCATCCCACGCTGCCCAGTGCCCACCTATCCCACGCTGCCCAGTGCCCACCTATCCCACGCTGCCCAGTGCCCACCTATCCCACGCTGCCCGGTGCCCACCCATCCCACGCTGCCCAGTGCCCACCCATCCCACGCTGCCCAGTGCCCACCTATCCCACGCTGCCCACCCATCCCACGCTGCCCAGTGCCCACCTATCCCACGCTGCCCAGTGCCCACCTATCCCACGCTGCCCAGTGCCCACCTATCCCACGCTGCCCAGTGCCCACCCATCCCACGCTGCCCAGTGCCCACCTATCCCACGCTGCCCAGTGCCCACCTATCCCACGCTGCCCGGTGCCCACCTATCCCACGCTGCCCAGTGCCCACCCATCCCACGCTGCCCGGTGCCCACCTATCCCACGCTGCCCAGTGCCCACCTATCCCACGCTGCCCAGTGCCCACCTATCCCACGCTGCCCAGTGCCCACCTATCCCACGCTGCCCAGTGCCCACCCATCCCACGCTGCCCAGTGCCCACCCATCCCACGCTGCCCAGTGCCCCCCTATCCCACGCTGCCCAGTGCCCACCCATCCCACGCTGCCCAGTGCCCACCTATCCCACGCTGCCCAGTGCCCACCTATCCCACGCTGCCCGGTGCCCACCTATCCCACGCTGCCCGGTGCCCACCTATCCCACGCTGCCCAGTGCCCACCTATCCCACGCTGCCCAGTGCCCACCTATCCCACGCTGCCCAGTGCCCACCTATCCCACGCTGCCCGGTGCCCACCCATCCCACGCTGCCCAGTGCCCACCTATCCCACGCTGCCCGGTGCCCACCTATCCCACGCTGCCCGGTGCCCACCCATCCCACGCTGCCCGGTGCCCACCCATCCCACGCTGCCCAGTGCCCACCCATCCCACGCTGCCCGGTGCCCACCCATCCCACGCTGCCCGGTGCCCACCTATCCCACGCTGCCCAGTGCCCACCTATCCCACGCTGCCCAGTGCCCACCCATCCCACGCTGCCCAGTGCCCACCCATCCCACGCTGCCCAGTGCCCACCCATCCCACGCTGCCCAGTGCCCACCTATCCCACGCTGCCCGGTGCCCACCTATCCCACGCTGCCCGGTGCCCACCTATCCCACGCTGCCCGGTGCCCACCTATCCCACGCTGCCCGGTGCCCACCTATCCCACGCTGCCCGGTGCCCACCCATCCCACGCTGCCCAGTGCCCACCTATCCCACGCTGCCCGGTGCCCACCTATCCCACGCTGCCCAGTGCCCACCCATCCCACGCTGCCCAGTGCCCACCTATCCCACGCTGCCCGGTGCCCACCCATCCCACGCTGCCCAGTGCCCACCTATCCCACGCTGCCCAGTGCCCACCTATCCCACGCTGCCCAGTGCCCACCCATCCCACGCTGCCCAGTGCCCACCTATCCCACGCTGCCCGGTGCCCACCTATCCCACGCTGCCCGGTGCCCACCTATCCCACGCTGCCCGGTGCCCACCTATCCCACGCTGCCCGGTGCCCACCTATCCCACGCTGCCCGGTGCCCCCCTATCCCACGCTGCCCAGTGCCCACCTATCCCACGCTGCCCGGTGCCCACCTATCCCACGCTGCCCAGTGCCCACCCATCCCACGCTGCCCGGTGCCCACCTATCCCACGCTGCCCAGTGCCCACCCATCCCACGCTGCCCGGTGCCCACCCATCCCACGCTGCCCAGTGCCCACCCATCCCACGCTGCCCAGTGCCCGCCTATCCCACGCTGCCCAGTGCCCACCTATCCCACGCTGCCCGGTGCCCACCTATCCCACGCTGCCCAGTGCCCACCTATCCCACGCTGCCCGGTGCCCACCTATCCCACGCTGCCCAGTGCCCACCTATCCCACGCTGCCCAGTGCCCACCTATCCCACGCTGCCCAGTGCCCACCCATCCCACGCTGCCCAGTGCCCCCCTATCCCACGCTGCCCAGTGCCCCCCTATCCCACGCTGCCCGGTGCCCACCTATCCCACGCTGCCCAGTGCCCACCTATCCCACGCTGCCCAGTGCCCACCTATCCCACGCTGCCCAGTGCCCACCTATCCCACGCTGCCCAGTGCCCACCTATCCCACGCTGCCCGGTGCCCACCTATCCCACGCTGCCCAGTGCCCACCCATCCCACGCTGCCCAGTGCCCACCCATCCCACGCTGCCCAGTGCCCACCCATCCCACGCTGCCCAGTGCCCACCTATCCCACGCTGCCCAGTGCCCACCCATCCCACGCTGCCCAGTGCCCACCTATCCCACGCTGCCCAGTGCCCACCTATCCCACGCTGCCCAGTGCCCACCTATCCCACGCTGCCCAGTGCCCACCTATCCCACGCTGCCCAGTGCCCACCCATCCCACGCTGCCCAGTGCCCACCCATCCCACGCTGCCCAGTGCCCACCTATCCCACGCTGCCCAGTGCCCACCCATCCCACGCTGCCCAGTGCCCACCCATCCCACGCTGCCCAGTGCCCACCTATCCCACGCTGTCCAGTGCCCACCCATCCCACGCTGCCCAGTGCCCACCTATCCCACGCTGCCCAGTGCCCACCTATCCCACGCTGCCCAGTGCCCACCCATCCCACGCTGCCCAGTGCCCACCCATCCCACGCTGCCCAGTGCCCACCTATCCCACGCTGTCCAGTGCCCACCTATCCCACGCTGCCCGGTGCCCACCTATCCCACGCTGCCCGGTGCCCCCCTATCCCACGCTGCCCGGTGCCCACCCATCCCACGCTGCCCAGTGCCCACCCATCCCACGCTGCCCAGTGCCCACCTATCCCACGCTGCCCAGTGCCCACCCATCCCACGCTGCCCGGTGCCCACCTATCCCACGCTGCCCGGTGCCCACCTATCCCACGCTGCCCGGTGCCCACCTATCCCACGCTGCCCAGTGCCCACCTATCCCACGCTGCCCAGTGCCCACCCATCCCACGCTGCCCGGTGCCCACCTATCCCACGCTGCCCAGTGCCCACCTATCCCACGCTGCCCAGTGCCCACCTATCCCACGCTGCCCAGTGCCCACCTATCCCACGCTGCCCAGTGCCCACCCATCCCACGCTGCCCGGTGCCCACCCATCCCACGCTGCCCGGTGCCCACCCATCCCACGCTGCCCAGTGCCCGCCTATCCCACGCTGCCCAGTGCCCGCCTATCCCACGCTGCCCGGTGCCCACCTATCCCACGCTGCCCGGTGCCCACCTATCCCACGCTGCCCGGTGCCCACCTATCCCACGCTGCCCAGTGCCCACCTATCCCACGCTGCCCGGTGCCCACCTATCCCACGCTGCCCAGTGCCCACCCATCCCACGCTGCCCAGTGCCCACCCATCCCACGCTGCCCAGTGCCCACCTATCCCACGCTGCCCAGTGCCCGCCTATCCCACGCTGCCCGGTGCCCACCTATCCCACGCTGCCCGGTGCCCACCTATCCCACGCTGCCCGGTGCCCACCTATCCCACGCTGCCCAGTGCCCGCCTATCCCACGCTGCCCGGTGCCCACCTATCCCACGCTGCCCGGTGCCCACCTATCCCACGATGCCCGGTGCCCACCTATCCCACGCTGCCCGGTGCCCACCTATCCCACGCTGCCCGGTGCCCACCTATCCCACGCTGCCCAGTGCCCACCTATCCCACGATGCCCGGTGCCCACCTATCCCACGCTGCCCGGTGCCCACCTATCCCACGCTGCCCAGTGCCCACCTATCCCACGCTGCCCAGTGCCCACCCATCCCACGCTGCCCAGTGCCCCCCCTATCCCACGCTGCCCGGTGCCCCCCTATCCCACGCTGCCCGGTGCCCACCTATCCCACGCTGCCCGGTGCCCACCTATCCCACGCTGCCCAGTGCCCACCCATCCCACGCTGCCCAGTGCCCACCCATCCCACGCTGCCCAGTGCCCACCCATCCCACGCTGCCCAGTGCCCACCCATCCCACGCTGCCCAGTGCCCACCCATCCCACGCTGCCCAGTGCCCACCCATCCCACGCTGCCCAGTGCCCACCCATCCCACGCTGCCCGGTGCCCACCCATCCCACGCTGCCCGGTGCCCACCCATCCCACGCTGCCCAGTGCCCACCCATCCCACGCTGCCCAGTGCCCACCCATCCCACGCTGCCCGGTGCCCACCCATCCCACGCTGCCCAGTGCCCACCCATCCCACGCTGCCCGGTGCCCACCTATCCCACGCTGCCCGGTGCCCACCTATCCCACGCTGCCCAGTGCCCACCTATCCCACGCTGCCCAGTGCCCACCCATCCCACGCTGCCCAGTGCCCACCCATCCCACGCTGCCCGGTGCCCACCCATCCCACGCTGCCCGGTGCCCACCCATCCCACGCTGCCCGGTGCCCACCTATCCCACGCTGCCCAGTGCCCACCTATCCCACGCTGCCCAGTGCCCACCCATCCCACGCTGCCCAGTGCCCACCCATCCCACGCTGCCCAGTGCCCACCCATCCCACGCTGCCCAGTGCCCACCCATCCCACGCTGCCCAGTGCCCACCTATCCCACGCTGCCCAGTGCCCACCTATCCCACGCTGCCCAGTGCCCACCTATCCCACGCTGCCCGGTGCCCACCTATCCCACGCTGCCCAGTGCCCACCTATCCCACGCTGCCCAGTGCCCACCTATCCCACGCTGCCCAGTGCCCACCTATCCCACGCTGCCCAGTGCCCACCCATCCCACGCTGCCCGGTGCCCACCTATCCCACGCTGCCCGGTGCCCACCTATCCCACGCTGCCCTGTGCTCCCTGCCACGTAACTTTCCACCAGGGAAATCATCATGTTAGTCTATCACAGTGGTGCTCAGCTTCAGCACAGGTGATTGAGCCACCTGTGCTGAAGCAGGGATATCCTGAAAACCTGACAACCTGCAGGAGTGGGTGGGGGGGGGGGGTGCGTGGAGCGGCTTGAGGAGTGTAGTTGAGCACCTCTGGGCTACCCCACATCAGTCGTCCTCCCTCCTTATCGAACTTAGCTGCAGTTAGTGGGACCTCCTTAATATCCCTCAGGTGTGTGTCTGAGTGGCTGTAACTGCTGCAGTTCAGCACGGTGTGTTTGGGAGGCTGTGGGTGGGAGGGGGGGGGGGGGGTGCACAGGGGAGGCTGGCCTCCAGACACTGCGGTCTCTCAGTTCAGCATGGTGTGTTTGGGAGGCTGTGGGAGGGGGGTGTGTGCACGGGAGGCTGGCCTCCAGACACTGCGGTCTCTCAGTTCAGCACGGTGTGTTTGGGAGGCTGTGGGAGGAGGTGGGGTGGGGGTGTGTGCACAGGGGAGGCTGGCCTCCAGACACTGCGGTCTCTCAGTTCAGCACGGTGTGTTTGGGAGACTGTGGGAGGAGGGGGGGGGGGGGGGGGTGCACAGGGGAGGCTGGCCTCCAGACACTGCGGTCTCTCAGTTCAGCACGGTGTGTTTGGGAGGCTGTGGGAGGGGGGTGTGTGCACAGGGGAGGCTGGCCTCCAGACACTGCGGTCTCTCAGTTCAGCATGGTGTGTTTGGGAGGCTGTGGGAGGGGGGTGTGTGCACAGGGGAGGCTGGCCTCCAGACACTGCGGTCTCTCAGTTCAGCACGGTGTGTTTGGGAGACTGAGGGAGGAGGGGGGGGGGGTGTGCACAGGGGAGGCTGGCCTCCAGACACTGCGGTCTCTCAGTTCAGCACAGTGTGTTTGGGAGGCTGTGGGAGGGGGGTGTGTGCACAGGGGAGGCTGGCCTCCAGACACTGCGGTCTCTCAGTTCAGCACGGTGTGTTTGAGAGGCTGTGGGAGGGGGGTGTGTGCACAGGGGAGGCTGTGGGAGGGGGGTGTGTGCACAGGGGAGGCTGGCTTCCAGACACTGCGGTCTCTCAGTTCAGCACGGTGTGTTTGGGAGGCTGTGGGAGGGGGGGGATGTGCACAGGGGAGGCTGTGGGAGGGGGGGGGGGTTGTGCACAGGGGAGGCTGTGGGAGGGGGGGGGGGTGTGCACAGGGGAGGCTGTGGGAGGGGGGGTGTGTGCACAGGGGAGGCTGTGGGAGGGGGGGGGGGGGTGTGCACAGGGGAGGCTGTGGGAGGGGGGGGGGGTGTGCACAGGGGAGGCTGTGGGAGGGGGGTGTGTGTGTGCACAGGGGAGGCTGGCCTCCAGACACTGCGGCCTCTCACCTTCTTTCCATGTTCTTGTCATTTCATGCAGGATCCTGACAGCTCAGATCCCGCCTCCCACAGCTCCCCACTGCCCCCTGAAACCTCTCCACCCTGGGTATATAGCGCTGTGTGTTTGTGTTACTATCGCCCCGTAACATCTACACCCTTTAAATATGGATGCCCCTCACTGTCCTCCCAGCATCTTCACTTTGTATACATTCTAGGGCAGTGATCCCAGCGTGGGGACAGGGGGTCCGTGGGGACAGGGGGTCCGTGGGGACAGGGGGTCCGTGGGGACAGGGGCGTCTTCAAGGGTTTCTCCAAAACAAATCTGTAATGTTAGATCTCAGGCGGGATAGGGGGTCCTGAGCCCGTGGGGGGACTTTGCACGTAAGAACGCCCCAAATTGCATATTGGCATACGGGGTATAGCTATCAATTACAGGAGGAGGGTCCAAAGTCACTCCCCACAATGCTTTGCATCCACAGCAGCAAGGCATTGTGGGGCGTGACTTTGGAAGCTCCCGCAGGCACAGCTATGCCCCCCATGCTGTCTGCACACTGAGGACCAGTTTGGGGGATTATTAAGCCTGTCCCCCCCCCCCCCCACGAGCTAAGGACACTATACTGCCTGGAATTGGCTGTTAGCGAGAGTCTGAGTCGGCGATAAGATTTATTCATTAGGGAGTCGCGGAGCAAATGTTTTCCAGCAAGGGGAGCACAGGGTAATAAGGCTGGGGTAGATATATGGCCTCTCGCTTCCGGTCACCTGAGAACCCTTCACCCTGGGAATGCCTCTATCACCAAACAAAACGGTGTATCCCCTGGGTTACTGTAGTGCGTCTCCCTGCCACGAGTCTCTCTCTCACAGCACCTTAACGTGGGTAGTCGTGGTTCTTCCCCGCCCGGAGCGTTCACCCCTCGTCTGGTCACCATGTCGCTCTCTCGACTGATCAGTCGATTGAGATCCGGCCCTCGCTTCTCACGCTAATCTGTGCTCTCTCCCTCTCACTAAGCCGGAGCCCACTGAGGAAGACATAGAGAAGAACCCGGAGCTGAAGAAGCTTCAGATTTACGGTGCGGGCCCCAAAATGATGGGTTTGGGCCTGATGGCAAAGGACAAGAACCTGCGTAAGAAAGGTGAGGAGGGAGCTACAGGGGCGGTCGCCTCACCTGGTTATGGAGAGGCACAGAGGGGTGTAATCCACTGCTCTCCCCCTCCCATCAGATTATAATCCACTGCTCTCCCCCCCTCCCATCAGATTATAATCCACTGCTCTCCCCCTCCCATCAGATTATAATCCACTGCTCTCCCCCTCCCATCAGATTATAATCCACTGCTCTCCCCCTCCCATCAGATTATAATCCACTGCTCTCCCCCCTCCCATCAGATTATAATCCACTGCTCTCCCCCTCCCATCAGATTATAATCCACTGCTCTCCCCCTCCCATCAGATTATAATCCACTGCTCTCCCCCTCCCATCAGATTATAATCCACTGCTCTCCCCCTCCCATCAGATTATAATCCACTGCTCTCCCCCTCCCATCAGATTATAATCCACTGCTCTCCCCCCTCCCATCAGATTATAATCCACTGCTCTCCCCTCCCATCAGATTATAATCCACTGCTCTTCTCCTTCCCCTCCCCCAGAGAATGATGTCCCAGAGTGTCCCCCCACGCTCGTGGTGAAGGAAGAGGCTGGCGTGGATGGACGGGCAGAGCCGGGGGACGTTCCTCCGCAGGTAAAGCAGGAGCGCGCCCTGAGCCCGGAGCCGTGCACCAAGATGACCATGCGTCTGCGCAGGAATCAGAGCAGCAGCACCCAGTTTGTGAGTCCGTAACCCCCTCCGTTCTCCATCCCCATGTTCCTCTCTGTATCTGTCACACACCAGGAGTTTTCCCCCTCTCTCTGTCCCCCTGCCCCCCACCCTGCTCTCTCTCTCTCTGTCCCCCTGCCCCCCACCCTGCTCTCTGTCTCTCTGCCCCCCCCCTCGCGCTCGCCCGCCCTCCCGTCACGCTGCTCTTCCTGTTTAAGGTGGACTCCTACGTATGTCGGATCTGTTCCCGTGGCGATGATGATGAGCGCTTGTTGCTGTGCGACGGCTGTGACGATAACTACCACATTTTCTGCCTGCTGCCCCCCTCTCCCCGAGCCCCCCCGGGGTATCTGGCACTGCCCTAAGTGTGTCATGGCGGTGAGTAGCAGCCCCCCAGGAGTAAGTGAGAGTAAGTGTGAGCGCCTCCCCTAACCCTGAATCCTCTCTCCCTCCCCCCTCCCCCCCGCAGGAGTGTAAGCGCCCGCCTGAAGCGTTCGGGTTTGAGCAGGCGACGCGGGAGTACACGCTGCAGAGCTTCGGGGAGATGGCGGACTCTTTCAAAGCGGATTACTTCAATATGCCTGTGCACGTGAGTGTGTGCTTTTGGCTCACGTGTCACTGTGTCACTGTGTCACTGTGTCACTGTGTCACTGTGTCACTGTGTCACTGTGTCACTGTGTCACTGTGTCACTGTGTCACTGTGTCCCTGTGCTGCTGGCTCCCCAGATGGTGCCCACAGAGCTGGTGGAGAAGGAGTTCTGGCGGCTGGTAAACAGTATAGAGGAGGATGTGACGGTGCAGTACGGAGCGGACATTCACTCCAAGGAGTTTGGGAGCGGCTTCCCCATGATGGATGGGAAAAGTGACCTATCCCCTGAGGAACAAGTGAGTGCACTCCTCCCCCAACCCCCCACCCCATCTCTCCTCCCCCAACCCCCCACCCCATCTCTCCTCCCCCAACCCCCCACCCCATCTCTTTTCCCCCAACCCCCCACCCCATCTCTCCTCCCCCAACCCCCCACCCCATCTCTCCTCCCCAAACCCCCCACCCCATCTCTCCTCCCCCAACCCCCCACCCCATCTCTCCTCCCCCATCTCTCCTCCCCCATCTCTCCTCCCCCATCTCTCCTCCCCCATCTCTCCTCCCCCATCTCTCCTCCCCCATCTCTCCTCCCCCATCTCTCCTCCTGTGTATCTGTCTCCCCCCCTCCTCCTCCTGTATATCTGTCTCCCCCCCCCTCCTCCTCCTGTGTATGTGTATCTGTCTCCCCCCTCCTCCTCGTGTGTATCTGTCTCCCCCCCTCCTCCTCGTGTGTATCTGTCTCCCCCCCTCCTCCTCCTGTATATCTGTCTCCCCCCCCTCCTCCTCCTGTGTATGTGTATCTGTCTCCCCCCTCCTCCTCGTGTGTATCTGTCTCCCCCCCTCCTCCTCGTGTGTATCTGTCTCCCCCCCTCCTCCTCCTGTATATCTGTCTCCCCCCCCTCCTCCTCCTGTGTATGTGTATCTGTCTCCCCCCTCCTCCTCCTGTGTATGTGTATCTGTCTCCCCCCTCCCCCTCCTCCTGTGTATCTGTCTCCCCCCCTCCTCCTCCTGTGTATCTGTCTCCCCCCTCCCCCTCCTCCTGTGTATCTGTCTCCCCCCCTCCCTCCTCCTGTGTATCTGTCTCCCCCCCTCCTCCTGTGTATCTGTCTCCCCCCTCCTCCTGTGTATCTGTCTCCCCCTCTCCCCCTCCTGTGTATCTGTCTCCCCCCCCATCTCCTCATGTGTATCTGTCTCCCCCTCCTCCTCCTCCTCCTGTGTGTATCTGTCTCCCCCCCCTCCTCCTCCTGTGTATCTTTCTTCCCCGCCCCCATCTCTTGTGTGTATCTGTGTCTGCCCCCCCCCCTCGCCTCTCCTCCTGTGTGGTGTCTGTTTCCGCTCCCCCGCCCCCCGTCTCCACGTGTCAGTCCCCACCTCTCCTTCCGTGTGTCCCTCACGCGGGCTGCGTGTCTGTCCCTCACGCGGGCTGCGAGTCTGTCCCTCACGCGGGCTGCGTGTCTGTCCCTCAGGCGTACGCCACCAGTGGCTGGAATCTGAATGTGATGCCGGTGCTGGAGCAGTCTGTGCTGTGTCACATCAACGCCGACATCTCCGGCATGAAGGTGCCCTGGCTGTATGTGGGCATGGTCTTCTCCGCCTTCTGCTGGCACATCGAGGACCACTGGAGCTATTCCATCAACTACCTGCACTGGTCAGTGTCACACACGTGTGTATACACACACGCACCCACGTATATACCCCCACAACCCCCACACGCACGTATACGCACCCCCACACGTGTATATACACACGCACACCCATACACACGTGTATATACACACGCACATATAAACGCATGCACACAAGCATTATAACTTATTTGTATATGCAAGTGTGCTTTCACATACAGACATGGATATGCACACACACTCCCTTATATAGACGCGCATCCATAGTTATACATATATGTGCCCGCATTTGTATGGAGATATATACATGCACACGCGTGTAACTGTAACTCCGGGCCAAGGTGGTTCTCCCCAGACCTTTATTACTTGACGTTTTTCTGCGTCATTATTTTACTTTGCAATGTGAGTGCTTTGGGCTTTAAGGCATCTTCCGGCTTTATTCTGTTCCTATTTTCCTGCTTATTTAGGATTTCTTTCCCCCCATAATTTTGGTAAAAATCCAAAACCGAACAAATCCGGTTTTGGTAAAAATTAAACCCATATTTATTTGTAACCATAAAGCAATTTATTTATTTTTAGAGCCAAGACACAACTGTGTGTGCCCACCCTTAGAAAATATGCACACATGCACGCACGCACACACACGTGTGTGCATATTCACACTCGCATACCGGTATCAATGGAGCTTCATGCACAGAGTAGTATGTGCAGTCTGATCTGCACACACGTGTTCTCCCCTCTGTTCCCACTGCACACACGTGTTCTCCCCTCTGTTCCCACTGCACACACGTGTTCTCCCCTCTGTTCCCACTGCACACACGTGTTCTCCCCTCTGTTCCCACTGCACACACGTGTTCTCCCCTCTGTTCCCACAACACGTGCTGCACAGGGGGGAGCCCAAGACTTGGTACGGGGTGCCGTCTGCTTCAGCGGAGCAGCTGGAGGAGGTGATGAAGAAGCTGACCCCGGAGCTTTTTGAAAGCCAGCCTGACCTCCTGCATCAACTGGTCACCCTCATGAACCCCAACATCCTCATGTCACACGGGGTGCCGGTCAGTGCTCCCTGTCACTGTGATGTCCCATGCTGCCTGTATTATAGCCTGTTTGTCTGATGTCACACGGGGTGTTGGCCAGAACTGTGTCTGCCTGACAAGCCCCCGCTCAGTAATATTTCCCAGAGGTGCCGTGCTCTGTGTACCCACCTGTCCTGCTCCTCCTGCCCCCCCCACTCCTCCGCCTTCCTTGCCGCTCCCTTCCTCCGCCTTCCTTGCCGCTCCCCTCCTCCGCCTTCCCCACTGTATATAAGATATAGACTCTGTCTATAAAGGGTTGTGTTTCAGCTGCTTTACAATTAATATATTATTCACATTGGGTGGTGATTTATGTATTAGACACACTTGATCACTATTTTATTAATTGTTCACTTGGTTCACCATATATATCTATCTCTATATATATATATAATCTATCTCACTTTACACAGTATATTTTATTGATTCACCATATGTATTACAGTAAATATTGATGCACTAGCACTTTATATTTGAAACTGGTAGAAGAGCGCCCGATTACACACCCCTGGTTCGCCCTCCCGACCTCGCCCGCCTCACGCCCTCGCCTCCCTTTTCTTCCGCCTCACGCCCTCCGCCCGCCTCGCCTTTCCTCGCCCACCTCACACGCCCTCGCCTCCCTCTTCTTCCATAGGTGGTGCGCACCAATCAGTGCGCAGGAGAATTCGTCATCACATTTCCACGCGCGTATCACAGCGGCTTCAACCAGGGCTACAACTTCGCCGAGGCCGTCAACTTCTGCACCGCTGACTGGGTGAGTGGCCGGCAATCTGCCACACCCACCGTAACCCCACACTTGCTTTGGTGCAAAGATGGCGCCCAATGTCCCTTCTCCCTGGGGTTCAGCGTTTGCCCGATCACACGTTTGCTCGTGAAGCCCACGGCAGCTTTTCTGTTTTGGAAAAATAAGTAATATGTGCCACGTGTTTATAGAAAAGGCGCTTTCACCGACCTGCACACCGCGTCCCTGCTGTAATGTGTGCTGTGTTTGCCAGGAAGCCATAGGTAGCCGTATATATACACATCTGTATGTCTATGTATACAGTATATACATCAGTATGTCTTGGGAACGATATTGCGAGCTGCGCGTTGGGGGAACGATATTGCGAGCTGCGCGTTGTGGGAACGATATTGCGAGCTGCGCGTTGGGAACGATATTGCGAGCTGCGCGTTGGGAACGATATTGCGAGCTGCGCGTTGGAACGATATTGCGAGCTGCGCGTTGGGAACGATATTGCGAGCTGCGAGTTGGGAACGATATTGCGAGCTGCGCGTTGGGAACGATATTGCGAGCTGAGCGTTGGGAACGATATTGCGGGATGCGCGTTGGGGGAACGATATTGCGAGCTGCGCGTTGGGGGAACGATATTGCGAGCTGCGCGTTGGGGGAAGATATTGCGAGCTGCGCGGTGGGGGAACGATATTGCGAGCTGCGCGTTGGGGGAAGATATTGCGAGCTGCGCGTTGGGAACGATATTGCGAGCTGCGCGTTGGGAACGATATTGCGAGCTGCGCGTTGGGAACGATATTGCGAGCTGAGCGTTGGGAACGATATTGCGGGATGCGCGTTGGGGGAACGATATTGCGAGCTGCGCGTTGGGGGAACGATATTGCGAGCTGCGCGTTGGGGGAAGATATTGCGAGCTGCGCGTTGGGGGAACGATGTTGGGGGAATGATATTGCGAGCTGCGCGTTGGGGGAACGATATTGTGAGCTGCGCGTTGGGGGAAGATATTGCGAGCTGCGCGTTGGGGGAACGATGTTGGGGGAATGATATTGCGAGCTGCGCGTTGGGGGAACGATATTGTGAGCTGCGCGTTGGGAACGATCTTGGCGTTATTAATGCACCCACCTTTTTGTTTCGGTCTGCTTAGAGAAAGGAAGAATATTCTTAACCTTTATTGCATCGGCGCTGCAGGGAGCGCGGTGTTTAAGTAAAGTTTATACAGGCCAACGTTACGCGACTGAAGTGAATCGAGCACACACACCTTATCCTTCTGCCCGTAGACTTTAATTCAGTCTTCTGCAGATCCGGTTTAAAATCCATCCCCCATGAATCTTTTGAGTGCTGACATGTCCCATCCCATGTCTCCCCCGTGTTCCCAGCTCACCGCGGGCAGGAAATGCATTGAGCATTACCGCCGGCTACGCCGATACTGCGTCTTCTCGCATGAGGAGCTGATGTGCAAGATGGCGGCCTGCCCCGAGAGGCTCGATATGACCCTGGCCGCAGCGGTGCACAAGGAGATGTTCTTGCTGGTGCAGGAGGAGCGCCGGTTACGCAAGGCGCTGTTGGAGATGGGTATCACAGAGGCCGAGCGAGAGGCCTTCGAACTGCTCCCCGACGACGAGAGGCAGTGTCAGAAGTGCAAAACCACCTGCTTCCTGTCCGCCCTGGCATGCTATGACTGCCCACAAGGCCTGGTGTGTCTGTACCACATTGAGGACTTATGCCAGTGCCCACCAGCTCGTCAGTATCTCAGGTGAGGAATGGCACATGCCCACTAATACCCCAGACACGGCACATGCCCTGACACGCTGGCACTGGTCCTGCCCTCTATTAAATCATACACATCACACAGCTGTGGTATAAGCTGGCGCTCAGCAGTGCCCGGGCTGACGGTGTGCCCCCGTTCTCAGGTATCGCTACACTCTGGACGAGCTGCCAGCCATGTTACACAAGCTGAAGGGCCGGGCCGAGTCCATTGATGGCTGGGCCTGCAAAGTCCGCCAGGCGTTGGAAGTGGGGGTTGAGAAGAAGAAAGGTGAGGAGTGAACTGTTGCCCGACTCTGCCCCTACAGTAATATAACTGCTTCCTGCGGTTTCCTTTCATAGCAGTAATGCCCCCTCCCATCTACCTCCCCCCCCCCCCCTCCCACCCTCTTTCCGTTCTGCACCATAATAATGGTGCCCATTCTGCCCTCAGGGCTGGAGGAGCTGCAGGCTCTGGATGACGAGGCCTCGGAGAAGAAATTCCTAGACCATGGGCTGCTGCAGTTATTAAAGCGCGCCATCAAAGAGACCGAGTCCTGCACGAGCGAGGCCCGGAGACTGTGTGACCCCACGCCTGCAGGGTGTGTGACAGGACGGCTGTGTGACCCCACGCCTGCAGGGTGTGTGACAGGACGGCTGTGTGACCCCACGCCTGCAGGGTGTGTAACAGGACGGCTGTGTGACCTCAGGCCTGCAGTGTGTGTAACAGGACGGCTGTGTGACCCCAGGCCTGCAGGGTGTGTAACAGGACGGCTGTGTGACCCCAGGCCTGCAGGGTGTGTAACAGGACGGCTGTGTGGCCCCACGCCTGCAGGGTGTGTAACAGGACGGCTGTGTGACCTCAGGCCTGCAGTGTGTGTAACAGGACGGCTGTGTGACCCCAGGCCTGCAGGGTGTGTAACAGGACGGCTGTGTGACCCCAGGCCTGCAGGGTGTGTAACAGGACGGCTGTGTGACCCCACGCCTGCAGGGTGTGTAACAGGACGGCTGTGTGGCCCCAGGCCTGCAGGGTGTGTAACAGGACGGCTGTGTGACCCCACGCCTGTAGGGTGTGTAACAGGACGGCTGTGTGACCCCAGGCCTGCAGGGTGTGTAACAGGACGGCTGTGACCCCAGGCCTGCAGGGTGTGTAACAGGACGGCTGTGTGACCCCACGCCTGCAGGGTGTGTAACAGGACGGCTTTGTGACCCCACGCCTGCAGGGTGTGTGACAGGACGGCTGTGTGACCCCACGCCTGCAGAGTGTGTAACAGGACGGCTGTGTGACCTCAGGCCTGCAGGGTGTGTAACAGGACGGCTGTGTGGCCCCAGGCCTGCAGGGTGTGTAACAGGACGGCTTTGTGACCCCACGCCTGCAGGGTGTGTGACAGGACGGCTGTGTGACCCCACGCCTGCAGAGTGTGTAACAGGACGGCTGTGTGACCTCAGGCCTGCAGGGTGTGTAACAGGACGGCTGTGTGACCCCAGGCCTGCAGGGTGTGTAACAGGACGGCTGTGTGACCCCACGCCTGCAGGGTGTGTAACAGGACGGCTGTGTGACCCCACGCCTGCAGTGTGTGTAACAGGACGGCTGTGTGACCCCAGGCCTGCAGGGTGTGTGACAGGACGGCTGTGTGACCCCAGGCCTGCAGGGTGTGTAACAGGACGGCTGTGTGACCCCAGGCCTGCAGGGTGTGTAACAGGACGGCTGTGTGACCCCAGGCCTGCAGGGTGTGTAACAGGACGGCTGTGTGACCTCAGGCCTGCAGTGTGTAACAGGACGGCTGTGTGACCCCAGGCCTGCAGGGTGTGTAACAGGACGGCTGTGTGACCCCACGCCTGCAGGGTGTGTAACAGGACGGCTGTGTGACCCCAGGCCTGCAGGGTGTGTAACAGGACGGCTGTGTGGCCCCACGCCTGCAGGGTGTGTAACAGGACGGCTGTGTGACCCCAGGCCTGCAGGGTGTGTAACAGGACGGCTGTGTGACCCCAGGCCTGCAGGGTGTGTAACAGGACGGCTGTGTGACCCCACGCCTGCAGGGTGTGTAACAGGACGGCTGTGTGGCCCCACGCCTGCAGGGTGTGTAACAGGACGGCTGTGTGACCTCAGGCCTGCAGGGTTTGTTACAGGACGGCTGTGTGACCCCAGGCCTGCAGGGTGTGTAACAGGACGGCTGTGTGACCCCAGGCCTGCAGGGTGTGTAACAGGACGGCTGTGTGACCCCACGCCTGCAGGGTGTGTAACAGGACGGCTGTGTGACCCCAGGCCTGCAGTGTGTGTAACAGGACGGCTGTGTGACCCCACGCCTGCAGAGTGTGTAACAGGACGGCTGTGTGACCCCACGCCTGCAGAGTGTGTAACAGGACGGCTGTGTGACCTCAGGCCTGCAGGGTGTGTAACAGGACGGCTGTGTGACCTCAGGCCTGCAGGGTGTGTAACAGGACGGCTGTGTGACCCCAGGCCTGCAGGGTGTGTAACAGGACGGCTGTGTGGCCCCACGCCTGCAGGGTGTGTAACAGGACGGCTGTGTGACCCCAGGCCTGAAGGGTGTGTAACAGGACGGCTGTGTGGCCCCACGCCTGCAGGGTGTGTAACAGGACGGCTGTGTGACCCCAGGCCTGCAGGGTGTGTAACAGGACGGCTGTGTGACCCCACGCCTGCAGGGTGTGTAACAGGACGGCTGTGTGACTCCAGGCCTGCAGGGTGTGTGGCCCCACGCCTGCAGGGTGTGTAACAGGACGGCTGTGTGACCCCAGGCCTGCAGGGTGTGTAACAGGACGGCTGTGTGACCCCAGGCCTGCAGGGTGTGTAACAGGACGGCTGTGTGACCCCACGCCTGCAGGGTGTGTAACAGGACGGCTGTGTGACCCCAGGCCTGAAGGGTGTGTAACAGGACGGCTGTGTGACCCCAGGCCTGCAGTGTGTGTAACAGGACGGCTGTGTGACCCCAGGCCTGCAGGGTGTGTAACAGGACGGCTGTGTGACCCCACGCCTGCAGGGTGTGTAACAGGACGGCTGTGTGACCCCAGGCCTGAAGGGTGTGTAACAGGACGGCTGTGTGACCCCACGCCTGCAGGGTGTGTAACAGGACGGCTGTGTGACCCCAGGCCTGAAGGGTGTGTAACAGGACGGCTGTGTGACCCCAGGCCTGCAGGGTGTGTAACAGGACGGCTGTGTGACCCCACGCCTGCAGGGTGTGTAACAGGACGGCTGTGTGACTCCAGGCCTGCAGGGTGTGTAACAGGACGGCTGTGTGACCCCACGCCTGCAGGGTGTGTAACAGGACGGCTGTGTGACCCCACGCCTGCAGGGTGTGTAACAGGACGGCTGTGTGACCCCACGCCTGCAGGGTGTGTAACAGGACGGCTGTGTGGCCCCAGGCCTGCAGGGTGTGTAACAGGACGGCTGTGTGACCCCAGGCCTGCAGGGTGTGTAACAGGACGGCTGTGTGACCCCAGGCCTGCAGGGTGTGTAACAGGACGGCTGTGTGACCCCACGCCTGCAGGGTGTGTAACAGGACGGCTGTGTGACTCCAGGCCTGCAGGGTGTGTGGCCCCACGCCTGCAGGGTGTGTAACAGGACGGCTGTGTGACCCCAGGCCTGCAGGGTGTGTAACAGGACGGCTGTGTGACCCCAGGCCTGCAGGGTGTGTAACAGGACGGCTGTGTGACCCCACGCCTGCAGGGTGTGTAACAGGACGGCTGTGTGACTCCAGGCCTGCAGGGTGTGTAACAGGACGGCTGTGTGACCCCACGCCTGCAGGGTGTGTAACAGGACGGCTGTGTGACCCCACGCCTGCAGGGTGTGTAACAGGACGGCTGTGTGACCCCACGCCTGCAGGGTGTGTAACAGGACGGCTGTGTGGCCCCAGGCCTGCAGGGTGTGTAACAGGACGGCTGTGTGACCCCAGGCCTGCAGGGTGTGTAACAGGACGGCTGTGTGACCCCAGGCCTGCAGGGTGTGTAACAGGACGGCTGTGTGACCCCACGCCTGCAGGGTGTGTAACAGGACGGCTGTGTGACTCCAGGCCTGCAGGGTGTGTGGCCCCACGCCTGCAGGGTGTGTAACAGGACGGCTGTGTGACCCCAGGCCTGCAGGGTGTGTAACAGGACGGCTGTGTGACCCCAGGCCTGCAGGGTGTGTAACAGGACGGCTGTGTGACCCCACGCCTGCAGGGTGTGTAACAGGACGGCTGTGTGACCCCAGGCCTGAAGGGTGTGTAACAGGACGGCTGTGTGACCCCAGGCCTGCAGTGTGTGTAACAGGACGGCTGTGTGACCCCAGGCCTGCAGGGTGTGTAACAGGACGGCTGTGTGACCCCACGCCTGCAGGGTGTGTAACAGGACGGCTGTGTGACCCCAGGCCTGAAGGGTGTGTAACAGGACGGCTGTGTGACCCCACGCCTGCAGGGTGTGTAACAGGACGGCTGTGTGACCCCAGGCCTGAAGGGTGTGTAACAGGACGGCTGTGTGACCCCAGGCCTGCAGGGTGTGTAACAGGACGGCTGTGTGACCCCACGCCTGCAGGGTGTGTAACAGGACGGCTGTGTGACTCCAGGCCTGCAGGGTGTGTAACAGGACGGCTGTGTGACCCCACGCCTGCAGGGTGTGTAACAGGACGGCTGTGTGACCCCACGCCTGCAGGGTGTGTAACAGGACGGCTGTGTGACCCCACGCCTGCAGGGTGTGTAACAGGACGGCTGTGTGGCCCCAGGCCTGCAGGGTGTGTAACAGGACGGCTGTGTGACCCCAGGCCTGCAGGGTGTGTAACAGGACGGCTGTGTGACCCCAGGCCTGCAGGGTGTGTAACAGGACGGCTGTGTGACCCCACGCCTGCAGGGTGTGTAACAGGACGGCTGCGTGACCTCAGGCCTGCAGGGTGTGTAACAGGACGGCTGTGTGACCCCAGGCCTGCAGGGTGTGTAACAGGACGGCTGTGTGACCCCAGGCCTGCAGGGTGTGTAACAGGACGGCTGTGTGACCCCAGGCCTGCAGGGTGTGTAACAGGACGGCCTTGTGACATCAGGCCTGCAGGGTGTGTAACAGGACGGCTGCGTGACATCAGGCCTGCAGGGTTTGTAACAGGACGGCTGTGTGACCTCAGGCCTGCAGGGTTTGTAACAGGACGGCTGTGTGACTCCAGGCCTGCAGGGTGTGTGACCCCAGGCCTGCAGGGTGTGTAACAGGACGGCTGTGTGACCCCAGGCCTGCAGGGTGTGTAACAGGACGGCTGTGTGACCCCAGGCCTGCAGGGTGTGTAACAGGACGGCTGTGTGACCCCAGGCCTGAAGGGTGTGTAACAGGACGGCTGTGTGACCTCAGGCCTGCAGGGTGTGTAACAGGACGGCTGTGTGACCCCACGCCTGCAGGGTGTGTAACAGGACGGCTGTGTGACCCCACGCCTGCAGGGTGTGTAACAGGACGGCTGTGTGACCCCACGCCTGCAGGGTGTGTAACAGGACGGCTGTGTGACCCCACGCCTGCAGGGTGTGTAACAGGACGGCTGTGTGACTCCTCTGCTCTCCCCTCTCTTTTACTGACCCTCTTTCTCCGTATTAGGAGCGGTGCTGCGGTGATCTCTCTGGACGGTCTGTACAAGCTGCTGCATCGGATCCGCTCTCTGCCCTGTGCCCTGCAAGAGCTGCCTTCACTCCAGGTGACATGTCCCCGACAGCGCCCCCACTCCCTCACCCCCCTTTTGCCGAACATCATTGTGCTCACACAAACCCATTCGTTCGCGCTCTCCCCCCTTGTGCTCCCCCTCGTGTTTCCCTCCCCCCCCCCCCCCCTCACGCTCACACCCGTCTTCTGCCGCTTTCCTCAGGGGCTGCAGGAGAATGCAGAGTCCCTGCAGGAGGAGGTGCGGAAGTGCCTGCAGTCTCTCCCGGATAGCGCCCCCCAGCTGCGGGGTATGTTGGAGCGGTGCCGGGCTCTGGCTGTAGAGCTGCCTGAGACTGGGCAATTGGAGAAGCAGCTGCGTCAGGGGGCGTGGCTGCAGCGCGTCCGTGGTGCGCTGGGTACCGGGCAGGATGGGACGCTGCAGGAGATGCGCTCGTTGCTGCAGGAAGCCGGGGAGGTGGCGGAGAGCCCCGCTGTGGAGAAGGCGCGAACTGAGCTTCAGGAGCTAATCTCCATCGCACTGCGCTGGGAGGACAAGGCCCAGATGTGTCTGGAGGCCAGGTAAGGCGTGAGGGTGGCCGCGGGTGAGGGTGGCCGCGGGTGAGGGTGGCCGCGTGTCAACTTGCCCCTCACCATCTTTGACCTCTCCGTCCTGCAGACAGAAGCACCCTCCGGCCATGCTAGAAGCGATCATAAGGGAAGCTGACCACATCCCAGTGCAGCTGCCCAACACGCTGTGCCTGAAGGAGGCGCTCTGCAAGGCCCGGGCGTGGAGCGCTGATGTGGAGGAGATCCAGGTGAGACGCAGACCTGCCCCTGTATTCTGTACCCCGACACGTACACCACCACCTCTCACTGCTACTTGTTATTCTTGCTGTACCCCGACACGTACACCACCACCTCTCACTGCTACGTGTTATTCTGTCTGTACCCCGACACGTACACCACCACCTCTCACTGCTACGTGTTATTCTTTCTGTACCCCGACACGTACACCACCACCTCTCACTGCTACGTGTTATTCTCTCTGTACCCCGACACGTACACCACCACCTCTCACTGCTACTTGTTATTCTGTCTGTACCCCGACACGTACACCACCACCTCTCACTGCTACGTGTTATTCTTTCTGTACCCCGACACGTACACCACCACCTCTCACTGCTACTTGTTATTCTTTCTGTACCCCGACACGTACACCACCCCCTCTCACTGCTACTTGTTATTCTTTCTGTACCCCGACACGTACACCACCACCTCTCACTGCTACTTGTTATTCTTTCTGTACCCCGACACGTACACCACCACCTCTCACTGCTACTTGTTATTCTGTCTGTACCCCGACACGTACACCACCACCTCTCACTGCTACGTGTTATTCTTTCTGTACCCCGACACGTACACCACCACCTCTCACTGCTACGTGTTATTCTTTCTGTACCCCGACACGTACACCACCACCTCTCACTGCTACGTGTTATTCTGTCTGAACATGATGCTCTTTCCGTTTGCTTTCCAATCCCCTGAGATTTCCGGAGAGCTTGGAGCACCTCTTGTAATAAGAGAGGAATTGGGAGGAGGCTTCTAGTTACTGAGGGGTTGGGAAGTATCTCCGTGATGGGAGAATGCGAAACGCGTCATGGCTGCTGTTGGTTAAATGTCCCCATAAGTATGTGTTGTCTATGGCGTATGTTTGTATACACACCCAACACGTACACATTGTGTGTACAGTGTGGGGTGTGTTTGTACAATGTGGTATGATGGTACGATGTGTACTGTTGGGTGTGTATATAGTGTGATATGATGGTATTATGTGTACGTGTTGGGTCTGTACACAGTGTGGGGCGTGTGTTCGTACACTGTGGTAGGATGGTACTGTGTGTGTGTGTGTGTGTGTGTGTGTGTGTGTGTGTGTGTGTGTGTTTGTACACTGGTATGATGTGTACTGTTGTGTGTGTGTTTGTACACTGGTATGATGGTACGATGTATACAGTGCGGGGTGCGTTTGTACACTCTGGTATGATGCTACGATGTATACGTGTTGGGTGTGTATATAGTGTGGGGTGTGTTTGTACACTGGTACGATGTGTACATGTCGGACAGACACTGTATCCCTGTACACACGTGCTGTTTGTAGACACGGGTACGATGTGTACATGTCGGACAGACACTGTATCCCTGTACACACGTGCTGTTTGTAGGTACGATGTGTACATGTCGGGCAGACACTGTATCCCTGTACACACGTGCTGTTTGTAGACACGATGGTACGATGTGTACATGTCGGACAGACGCTGTATCCCTGTACACACGTGCTGTTTGTAGACACGATGGTACGATGTGTACATGTCGGGCAGACGCTGTATCCCTGTACACACGTGCTGTTTGTAGACACGATGGTACGATGTGTACATGTCGGGCAGACGCTGTATCCCTGTACACACGTGCTGTTTGTAGACACGATGGGACGATGTGTACATGTCGGGCAGACGCTGTATCCCTGTACACACGTGCTGTTTGTAGACACGATGGGACGATGTGTACATGTCGGGCAGACGCTGTATCCCTGTACACACGTGCTGTTTGTAGACACGATGGTACGATGTGTACATGTCGGGCAGACGCTGTATCCCTGTACACACGTGCTGTTTGTAGACACGATGGTACGATGTGTACATGTCGGGCAGACGCTGTATCCCTGTACACACGTGCTGTTTGTAGACACGATGGTACGATGTGTACATGTCGGGCAGACACTGTATCCCTGTACACACGTGCTGTTTGTAGGTACGATGTGTACATGTCGGGCAGACGCTGTATCCCTGTACACACGTGCTGTTTGTAGACACTGGTACGATGTGTACATGTCGGGCACACCCTGTATCCCTGTACCCACGTGCTGTCTGTGCAGAGCGGGGATCACTACCCTTGCCTGGATGACCTGGAGGGGCTGGTTGCTGTAGGCCGGGACCTGCCTGTGAAGATGGATGAGCTGCACCAGCTGGAGGTTCAGGTCGCCGCTGCACACTCCTGGAGGGACAAGGCAACCAAGACCTTCCTGAAGAAGAACTCGTGCTACACACTCCTAGAGGTAAGCTCGCCTCTGACCCCTGACCCAGGCCAGTGGGTGATCCTCACATCCCACAGGTGACCTTTAACTCCTGTACATTTGGGCCCCATGTCACTTACTTTTCATCCCCGTCAGGGGCCACAAGGGCGCCCCCATTCTGTTGCTGTTTTCCGAATTTAAGCAACATGTATATGTCCTGAGCAGGGCTGGGGGGCGTGGCTGGCGCTCCCTGAGCAGGGCTGGGGGGCGTGGCTGGCGCTCCCTGAGCAGGGCTGGGGGGCGTGGCTGGCGCTCCCTGAGCAGGGCTGGGGGGCGTGGCTGGCGCTCCCTGAGCAGGGCTGGGGGGCGTGGCTGCCGCTCCCTGAGCAGGGCTGGGGGGGCGTGGCTGCCGCTCCCTGAGCAGGGCTGGGGGGGCGTGGCTGCCGCTCCCTGAGCAGGGCTGGGGGGGCGTGGCTGCCGCTCCCTGAGCAGGGCTGGGGGGGCGTGGCTGCCGCTCCCTGAGCAGGGCTGGGGGGACGTGGCTGCCGCTCCCTGAGCAGGGCTGGGGGGACGTGGCTGTCGCTCCCTGAGCAGGGCTGGGGGACGTGGCTGTCGCTCCCTGAGCAGGGCTGGGGGACGTGGCTGTCGCTCCCTGAGCAGGGCTGGGGGGGGCGTGGCTGGCGCTCCCTGAGCAGGGCTGGGGGGGGCGTGGCTGGCGCTCCCTGAGCAGGGCTGGGGGGGGGCGTGGCTGGCGCTACCTGAGCAGGGCTGGGGGGGGCGTGGCTGGCGCTACCTGAGCAGGGCTGGGGGGGCGTGGCTGGCGCTACCTGAGCAGGGCTGGGAGGGCGTGGCTGGCGCTACCTGAGCAGGGCTGGGGGGCGTGGCTGGCGCTCCCTGAGCAGGGCTGGGGGGGACGTGGCTGCCGCTCCCTGAGCAGGGCTGGGGGGCGTGGCGGCCGCTCCCTGAGCAGGGCTGGGGGGGACGTGGCTGCCGCTCCCTGAGCAGGGCTGGGGGGCGTGGCGGCCGCTCCCTGAGCAGGGCTGGGGGGGACGTGGCTGCCGCTCCCTGAGCAGGGCTGGGGGGGACGTGGCGGCCGCTCCCTGAGCAGGGCTGGGGGGGGGGGCGTGGCGGCCGCTCCCTGAGCAGGGCTGGGGGGACGTGGCGGCCGCTCCCTGAGCAGGGCTGGGGGGGACGTGGCTGCCGCTCCCTGAGCAGGGCTGGGGGGGACGTGGCTGCCGCTCTCTGAGCAGGGATGGGGACGTGGCGGGCGCTCCCTGAGCAGGGCTGGGGGGGGTGTGGCGGCCGCTCCCTGAGCAGGGCTGGGGGGGGTGTGGCGGCCGCTCCCTGAGCAGGGCTGGGGGGGGGTGTGGCGGCCGCTCCCTGAGCAGGGCTGGGGGGGGTGTGGCGGCCGCTCCCTGAGCAGGGCTGGGTTTCTCTCCTCCCGCAGGTGCTGTGTCCATGTGCAGACGTTTCTTCGGAGACTGGGAAGAGGTCTCAGTGGAAGAGGGAGAAGGAGCAGGGCCTGTACCGCTCCGATATCGAGAGCCTGGGGCTGTCGGCACAGGATCTGCGGGATCCCGGCTGCATAGTGAGTAACCGGCATACTGAGCGTGTGCCCCGGGCAGCACTCGCCCACCTGGTCACGGACCCCTTTCTTTTCCCATCAGGTGCTGGCGTTTAAGGAGGGGGAGCACAAGGAGAAGACGGGGATCCTGCGGCTGCGTGCGATGAACTCCTCCTCCCTGGAGCGGGGGTGTGTGTGCGTGTGTGGGGAACCCCCTGGGGACCTCATGTTACGGTGTGAGCTGTGCCAGGACCTATTCCATGGCCTGTGCGTGCCCGCGCCACGCCTCTCCTCTTACCGCGGCCCCCACTTCTCCCCGTCTCTGGCCTGGTGGGAGTGGGACAGCCGCTTCCTGTGCCAGCTCTGCGTACGCTCCCGACGCCCGCGGCTGCAGACCATCCTCTCTCTCCTAGTAGCCCTCCAGAAGCTGCCCGTGCGCCTGCCGGAGGGGGAGGCGCTGCAGTGCCTAACAGAGCGAGCGATGAGCTGGCAGGACAGGGCGCGCAGGGTCCTGGCAACATCCGAAATCTCCTCCGCCAGTGTAACGCTGGCAGAGCGTAGGCAGAGGGTGCAGCACTGCAAGGACCCGCAGGCACTGCGAGAGACGACCCGGAACGAACAAAACCCTGTGAGTGTGTGCAGGGGGGTTACGGTGAGGGTGGGAGGGGGAACCCTGTGAGTGTGGGTGGGAGGGGGAACCCTGTGAGTGTGTGCAGGGGGGTTACGGTGAGGGTTGGGGGGGGGAGACCCTGTGAGTGTGGGTGGGAGGGGGAACCCTGTGAGTGTGGGTGGGAGGGGGAACCCTGTGAGTGTGGGTGGGAGGGGGAACCCTGTGAGTGTGCAGGGGGGTTACGGTGAGGGTGGGGCGGGAGAGACCCTGTGAGTGTGGGAGGGGGGAACCCTGTGAGTGTGGGTGGGAGGGGGAACCCTGTGAGGGTTTGTGGGAGCGGTCTGAGAAACGGGTGCTGCGGTCTGTGCGAATATAGCAGTCACTATAACTCTGCTCCCATCCTGAGGTGCACGGGTTACTTTGCCCTGTGCGGAGGCGAGTGTGAGGTGCGCGGGTTACTTTGCCCTGTGCGGAGGCGAGTGTGAGGTGCGCGGGTTACTTTGCCCTGTGCGGAGGCGAGTGTGAGGTGCGCGGGTTACTTTGCCCTGTGCGGAGGCGAGTGTGAGGTGCGCGGGTTACTTTGCCCTGTGCGGAGGCGAGTGTGAGGTGCGCGGGTTACTTTGCCCTGTGCGGAGGCGAGTGTGAGGTGCGCGGGTTACTTTGCCCTGTGCGGAGGCGAGTGTGAGGTGCGCGGGTTACTTTGCCCTGTGCGGAGGCGAGTGTGAGGTGCGCGGGTTACTTTGCCCTGTGCGGAGGCGAGTGTGAGGTGCGCGGGTTACTTTGCCCTGTGCGGAGGCGAGTGTGAGGTGCGCGGGTTACTTTGCCCTGTGCGGAGGCGAGTGTGAGGTGCGCGGGTTACTTTGCCCTGTGCGGAGGCGAGTGTGAGGTGCGCGGGTTACTTTGTCCTGTGCGGATGCGAGTGTGAGGTGCGCGGGTTACTTTGCCCTGTGCGGAGGCGAGTGTGAGATGCGCGGGTTACTTTGCCCTGTGCGGAGGCGAGTGTGAGGTGTGCGGGTTACTTTGCCCTGTGCGGAGGCGAGTGTGAGGTGCGCGGGTTACTTTGCCCTGTGCGGAGGCGAGTGTGAGGTGTGCGGGTTACTTTGCCCTGTGCGGAGGCGAGTGTGAGGTGCGCGGGTTACTTTGCCCTGTGCGGAGGCGAGTGTGAGGTGCGCGGGTTACTTTGCCCTGTGCGGAGGCGAGTGTGAGGTGCGCGGGTTACTTTGCCCTGTGCGGAGGCGAGTGTGGGGTGCGCGGGTTACTTTGCCCTGTGCGGAGGCGAGTGTGAGGTGCGCGGGTTACTTTGCCCTGTGCGGAGGCGAGTGTGAGGTGCGCGGGTTACTTTGCCCTGTGCGGAGGCGAGTGTGGGGTGCGCGGGTTACTTTGCCCTGTGCGGAGGCGAGTGTGAGGTGCGCGGGTTACTTTGCCCTGTGCGGATGCGAGTGTGAGGTGCGTGGGTTACTTTGCCCTGTGCGGAGGCGAGTGTGAGGTGCGCGGGTTACTTTGTCCTGTGCGGAGGCGAGTGTGAGGTGCGCGGGTTACTTTGCCCTGTGCGGAGGCGAGTGTGAGGTGCGCGGGTTACTTTGCCCTGTGCGGAGGCGAGTGTGAGGTGCGCGGGTTACTTTGTCCTGTGCGGAGGCGAGTGTGAGGTGCGCGGGTTACTTTGCCCTGTGCGGAGGCGAGTGTGAGGTGCGCGGGTTACTTTGCCCTGTGCGGAGGCGAGTGTGAGGTGTGCGGGTTACTTTGCCCTGTGCGGAGGCGAGTGTGAGGTGCGCGGGTTACTTTGCCCTGTGCGGAGGCGAGTGTGAGGTGCGCGGGTTACTTTGCCCTGTGCGGAGGCGAGTGTGAGGTGCGCGGGTTACTTTGCCCTGTGCGGAGGCGAGTGTGAGGTGCGCGGGTTACTTTGCCCTGTGCGGAGGCGAGTGTGAGGTGCGCGGGTTACTTTGTCCTGTGCGGAGGCGAGTGTGAGGTGCGCGGGTTACTTTGCCCTGTGCGGAGGCGAGTGTGAGGTGCGCGGGTTACTTTGCCCTGTGCGGAGGCGAGTGTGAGGTGCGCGGGTTACTTTGCCCTGTGCGGAGGCGAGTGTGAGGTGCGCGGGTTACTTTGCCCTGTGCGGAGGCGAGTGTGAGGTGCGCGGGTTACTTTGCCCTGTGCGGAGGCGAGTGTGAGGTGCGCGGGTTACTTTGCCCTGTGCGGAGGCGAGTGTGGGGTGCGCGGGTTACTTTGCCCTGTGCGGAGGCGAGTGTGAGGTGCGCGGGTTACTTTGCCCTGTGCGGAGGCGAGTGTGAGGTGCGCGGGTTACTTTGTCCTGTGCGGAGGCGAGTGTGAGGTGCGCGGGTTACTTTGTCCTGTGCGGAGGCGAGTGTGAGGTGCGCGGGTTACTTTGCCCTGTGCGGAGGCGAGTGTGAGGTGCGCGGGTTACTTTGCCCTGTGCGGAGGCGAGTGTGAGGTGCGCGGGTTACTTTGCCCTGTGCGGAGGCGAGTGTGAGGTGCGCGGGTTACTTTGCCCTGTGCGGAGGCGAGTGTGAGGTGCGCGGGTTACTTTGTCCTGTGCGGAGGCGAGTGTGAGGTGCGCGGGTTACTTTGTCCTGTGCGGAGGCGAGTGTGAGGTGCGCGGGTTACTTTGCCCTGTGCGGAGGCGAGTGTGAGGTGCGCGGGTTACTTTGCCCTGTGCGGAGGCGAGTGTGGGGTGCGCGGGTTACTTTGCCCTGTGCGGAGGCGAGTGTGAGGTGCGCGGGTTACTTTGCCCTGTGCGGAGGCGAGTGTGAGGTGCGCGGGTTACTTTGCCCTGTGCGGAGGCGAGTGTGAGGTGCGCGGGTTACTTTGCCCTGTGCGGAGGCGAGTGTGAGGTGCGCGGGTTACTTTGCCCTGTGCGGAGGCGAGTGTGAGGTGCGCGGGTTACTTTGCCCTGTGCGGAGGCGAGTGTGAGGTGCGCGGGTTACTTTGCCCTGTGCGGAGGCGAGTGTGAGGTGCGCGGGTTACTTTGCCCTGTGCGGAGGCGAGTGTGAGGTGCGCGGGTTACTTTGCCCTGTGCGGAGGCGAGTGTGAGGTGCGCGGGTTACTTTGCCCTGTGCGGAGGCGAGTGTGAGGTGCGCGGGTTACTTTGCCCTGTGCGGAGGCGAGTGTGAGGTGCGCGGGTTACTTTGCCCTGTGCGGAGGCGAGTGTGAGGTGCGCGGGTTACTTTGCCCTGTGCGGAGGGAGGCGAGTGTGAGGTGCGCGGGTTACTTTGCCCTGTGCGGAGGGAGGCGAGTGTGAGGTGCGCGGGTTACTTTGCCCTGTGCGGAGGGAGGCGAGTGTGAGGTGCGCGGGTTACTTTGCCCTGTGCGGAGGGAGGCGAGTGTGAGGTGCGCGGGTTACTTTGCCCTGTGCGGAGGGAGGCGAGTGTGAGGTGCGCGGGTTACTTTGCCCTGTGCGGAGGGAGGCGAGTGTGAGGTGCGCGGGTTACTTTGCCCTGTGCGGAGGGAGGCGAGTGTGAGGTGCGCGGGTTACTTTGCCCTGTGCGGAGGGAGGCGAGTGTGAGGTGCGCGGGTTACTTTGCCCTGTGCGGATGGAGGCGAGTGTGAGGTGCGCGGGTTACTTTGCCCTGTGCGGAGGGAGGCGAGTGTGAGGTGCGCGGGTTACTTTGCCCTGTGCGGAGGCGAGTGTGAGGTGCGCGGGTTACTTTGCCCTGTGCGGAGGCGAGTGTGAGGTGCGCGGGTTACTTTGCCCTGTGCGGAGGCGAGTGTGAGGTGCGCGGGTTACTTTGCCCTGTGCGGAGGCGAGTGTGAGGTGCGCGGGTTACTTTGCCCTGTGCGGAGGCGAGTGTGAGGTGCGCGGGTTACTTTGCCCTGTGCGGAGGCGAGTGTGAGGTGCGCGGGTTACTTTGCCCTGTGCGGAGGCGAGTGTGGGATTCCCAGGGAAAGCGCATCGCTAGTTACATTGTAATCTTCTTCCAATCCAACAGGAAAGATGCATTTGGTTGTGATTTTTTGGAAGAGGGGGTTGTGTTAAAGTGGTTTTAGAAACGGTTTATCTTCACAAGTTGTGACTGACTACCGATAATCCCAAGCAGTGTAAAACTTGTATCTATACACACTAATATACACACTAATATACACACTAATACACACACACCCTGGGGAGCTGCCCTGTCCCCCTCTGGAAGACAGTTTTGTACAGATACGTGTAGCTAGTTGGCTGTATTTTATTTCCGTGCGTGTGCGCGTGTCATCTATATATCTATATATCTCTCTCTCATTGTCTCCAGGTTCCCCATGAGAATGGCGACTCTCACTCGGAGAATGGCACGTGTGCAATGCCAGGTAATGAAACCGTACCAGCCCGCCATATTCCCAGAATGCATTGCGCTGGTGCTGCACGCGCGCTCATTCTTCTCCCCCCTTGGCACAGATTTAGATGCCCTGACTGCCCTGCTCCCGCGTATTGGGGGGGTGGCAGTGCTGGACCTGTCGCTGGGGTCTCGGGCACTGCTGGAGGACCTGATGTTGGAGGGCGACTTGCTGGAGGTGACGCTGGAAGAAGAGCAGAGTATCTGGAGACTGCTGCAAGCGTCACACCCGCCCTGCGTGGCCAGACTGCGCTCGCTGATCGAGGTAACCCGTGTATACCATGCAAATAATATTCAGTCTGTCTTAAATGGCTCTGCCAGTGCACGTAGCGCTGTACATAAAAACGCCCAGGCACAGCGCGCTGCTGGCCAAAGAACTTACTGTCTCATGTTGGTGCCTGGGACACAGAGATAAAGGGAGCGAGGCCCCAAAGAGCGGAAACTGGAATTCAAACCCGGTGCACACAATTCAATGGCCGTGAAGTGAGCGGAGCTTGGCGTTTAAATCTTTCTCCGTGCCCATTGCTTGTATAATGGGCCTCTGCCCAGAGGAAGGGCCGGTGTGGTTATTTCTGCCGCCTCCTAGCTGGGCTTTCGATGTTTATCCCGCGGTGGCCAAGCGCTGTATTTATTCTCCGCGGCGTTGCAATGCGTCCGCAACATGTCATTATCTGATTTATTCTGCAGTGTACCCGTATATACCCAAATCTTTTTACTGTACCTATAAATACAGATATAATGTTACTGCCCTGGACTGTGCAATGTACATATATTTATAGTGATTATGAGAAACATTATGATTATTGTTTAACTCGTTGCTGCTGTGAGCCAACTAGTCATTAATAGCAATATTATATAGCGAGCCCCAGCTGGCAGCGAAGGGATTTATGTAAAGAACACACAGGCGTGTACACACACAGGCGTGTACACACACAGGCGTGTACACACACAGGCGTGTACACACACAGGCGTGTACACACACAGGCGTGTACACACACAGGCGTGTACACACACAGGCGTGTACACACACAGGCGTGTACACCGGCGCGTGCAGAAGTAATCGGGGGGCTATACCTGAATGTGTGTGACCTCACATGAGAAGGTCGGCGTCTCAATGCCACACCGTGTCCCCGGCAGATTGAGAGGTGCGAGCGGAGAGCTGCTCGGGGGAAAGGGAAAGACCCAGAGAAGAAGAAGAAGCGGAGGAGTGAGCGGTGCGAGGGGTACCCGCCCCCCGTCCTCCCCAAGGAGGAGCTGGGACCAAAGAGAAGCCGCAGCGACATCCGAGCACAGGAATCCGGCAAGGAGAGCCCGCGAAAACCGGGGAGCGAAGCCAGCCAGAACGGGGGCGAGGTGCGCAGTATGACGGGGATATAGTGAGGGCGGGATGGGGGATATAGTGAGGGCGGGATGGGGGGATATAGTGAGGGCGGGATGGGGGATATAGTGAGGGCGGGATGGGGGATATAGTGAGGGCGGGATGGGGGGATATAGTGAAGACGGGATGGGGGTATAGTGAAGACGGGATGGGGGGGTATAGTGAAGACGGGATGGGGGGGTATAGTGAAGGCGGGATGGGGGATATAGTGAGGGCGGGATGGGGGATATAGTGAGGACGGGATGGGGGATATAGTGAGGGCGGGATGGGGGGATATAGTGAGGACGGGATGGGGGATATAGTGAGGGCGGGATGGGGGGATATAGTGAGGACGGGATGGGGGATATAGTGAGGGCGAGATGGGGGATATAGTGAGGGGGCGGGATGGGGGATATAGTGAGGGGGCGGGATGGGGGATATAGTGAGGGCGGGATGGGGGGGTATAGTGAAGACGGGATGGGGGGGTATAGTGAAGGCTGGATGGGGGGGTATAGTGAAGACGGGATGGGGATATAGTGAGGACGGGATGGGGGATATAGTGAGGGCGGGATGGGGGATATAGTGAAGACAGGATGGGGGATATAGTGAGGGCGGGATGGGGGGATATAGTGAGGACAGGATGGGGGATATAGTGAGGGCGGGATGGGGGATATAGTGAGGACGGGATGGGGGATATAGTGAGGGCGGGATGGGGGATATAGTGAGGGCGGGATGGGGGGGTATAGTGAAAACGGGATGGGGGGGTATAGTGAAAACGGGATGGGGGGGTATAGTGAAGACGGGATGGGGGGGTATAGTGAAGACGGGATGGGGGGTATAGTGAGGGCGGGATGGGGGGATATAGTGAGGACGGGATGGGGGATATAGTGAGGACGGGATGGGGGATATAGTGAGGACGGGATGGGGGATATAGTGAGGGCGGGATGGGGGATATAGTGAGGGCGGGATGGGGGATATAGTGAGGACGGGATGGGGGGATATAGTGAGGGCGGGATGGGGGGATATAGTGAAGACGGGATGGGGGGATATAGTGAAGACGGGATGGGGGTATAGTGAAGACGGGATGGGGGTGTATAGTGAAGACGGGATGGGGGTGTATAGTGAAGGCGGGATGGGGGATATAGTGAGGGCGGGATGGGGGATATAGTGAGGACGGGATGGGGGATATAGTGAGGGCGGGATGGGGGGATATAGTGAGGACGGGATGGGGGATATAGTGAGGGCGGGATGGGGGGTTATAGTGAGGGCGGGATGGGGGGATATAGTGAGGGCAGGATGGGGGGATATAGTGAGGGCAGGAGGGGGGATATAGTGAGGGCAGGATGGGGGATATAGTGAGGGCGGGATGGGGGGATATAGTGAGGGCGGGATGGGGGGATATAGTGAGGGCGGGATGGGGGGATATAGTGAGGGCGGGATGGGGGGATATAGTGAAGACGGGATGGGGGATATAGTGAGGACGGGATGGGGGATATAGTGAGGGCGGGATGGGGGGATATAGTGAGGACAGGATGGGGGATATAGTGAGGGCGGGATGGGGAAATTGATATTGACTTTTATTTATTATTGGGGTATTTGCTGTCAACCATGGAGCCAATTTTAGGGACAGTTGTGACTTGCAGTTAAAGCCGCTGCAGCTTTAAAGTCGCGAGTGTAAGCGCGATCTCTGCACCCTTCCTTCTGCCCCCAATTTTTGTGGGTAGTGGATCCCTTCCTGCCCCATTCATCTTAATCCCTTCCTGAGGTGGGAAAGATGTCATTTATCTGAGAAAATACATTCCGTTAGTAAGATTTATAACTGGAAACCATTCAAATTATTTATACGTTATGGGAAATGTTTTCAGGATAAGTAGTATTATTATTATTAAACGGATAAATATCATTCAGTCATTTTCATATCATTGATCATAGCAATGTTTTTGTTACTCTTCAAGCACAGGGAGAGCCCCCGTACCCCCGCTCGCACCCGTAACACACTAAAGGAATGGTTCTTTTGAAGATGGTGTAGTTACAGTGTGCGCTCAGGCTGCATCTGAGAATATTCTGCATTTTCCCCCCAAATTCACCTTCAATAATACAATGATAACATGCTAATTTAATAAGAGACTTTGCTTTAATGCGCTTATTGGAAGGTTTCCGACGGGAAAGTGCGTGGCACGTTTGCACGTTTGCACGTCACGCGACACTGGGGATTCTAACACAACAGAACTCTCTGGAGTAATAAAGGGCGGAAGGAAACAAATTGTCTCTGTTACAGGTTTAAAAGTTATTCCAATGGGAAAAAAAAGGTTTTAAATTGAGTGGGCAGGACACTTTTTACCATAGTAATGCTGGCATTATGTTGAAATATAGTAAGTAAATGCATCTAAAATAACATTACAAGCAGCTTGTGGTCCTTCTGCGCCTAAATGTTTTCTGCCCCAGCCCCTTTGGGGAACAAGATGAACATCCCTGGTTTTAACGTTTTCCTGTGACCTGGCAAAATATTGAATGTATTACCGGCAGCGATGGCAGAGGAGAGGGGGTGAAAGGCTGAGGTAACCTGTTTTCTCTCGCACACAGAAGCGCTTGTGACAGTCAGCGTGACGACATTACACTGTACGAGGCTGGGACAGTGACACCGTTGGACTTTCACCTCGCTGAAGAATTGAGGCGGCTGTGAGGGAGGTGAGAACCAGATGACCCCGACTCCCTCTTACACGGCATTGTCTGTTCTATTTATACTCCTTTCCCTGTTGGAAGATGGGGGGACGCTCCTCTGTCGGGGGTGGGGGGCGGGCGGCTCTGTGGAAGGTGGCGCTGCCCGGCTGTGACAGGCAGCAGAACCCCTGGAAGGAGTGCAGTATCCGGGGAGCAGAGTACAAATCTTTCATCCCTGACTAATCTGCGAATTACTTGGACATGAGGCACAAAGGGTAACGGCTCCATTCAGCATGTTCTCTCTGTACATCCTGCAGGGTGACTGCTTAGTCCCCTTATTACACACCCTGATCCAGGGGAAAGGGGGAACCTCCTGAAGCATGGACAATTCTGCTCCCTCACACTACCCCGGGACTAAAGCCACACGTAGAGGTGTCCAAAACCAGCATTTGGGTGGGGGGCTGCCGTAACAGTGGCTTTTTGGTGGGGCACCTTCAATTTTATTTATTCCCTATTCTTTTGCGAACGCTACACTTACTAACTGCCCAGCGCCACCCCCCCTTGTATCCAGGACCCGTGGGTTTGTGCACCCCCACCCCCACATGTTCACTTTGTCCAGAACACTTTGGTAAAAAAAGAAAAAAAGGTTTCTAGAAAATGTACAAAAACAAAAAAAAAATCCATTGGACTCCTCCCTTGTGGGGGGGTTACCTTTTCTGACACGTAGAAATAAAGCTAGAGGTTTTTGGAAGCTGTGTGTGACCTTGTTTTGCATTGCGGGAGGTGGGAGAGGTGTTGCAGGACAGAGGTTTGTGTTATCCTGTATGTTTTGACCTAGTTCAGGGCTGGCAGGAAAGCGAGAGAAGGCGGCGTTTCACTTTCGCCGTCCCCAGAGCCCTACACATTACTGCCCGGAAAGTGTGTATTTATTGCAGCTAATGACACTATTATTATGCAATCCCGGTGACAAAGGGTTTTGAAGACGTCTTTGGTTCTAATGATCCAGGTCTTGCGCCTTAAATACATTTCTGGTTCCTCCATGATCCCCATTCCTCCCCGGGTCACCTGCAGAAGCCCCTGGGGGTAGGTGCTCTTATAGCGAGGTAGCCCAGCACCGCCAGACACTTCCCCCTGACAATCTTTTATAAGCAGCAAGGACAACACGAGGAACACGGATACAAAATAGATTTCATTTCTTGTTTTGTGAGTCGGATATTGCTAGAAAAGTTACATGTGCTGATAATTATGAATCAAATCACTCCACAAGGACGATGTCCACAGCAGGCTGCGTAACCCCTTGTGCGCCACTGAACTGCCCACTGTGTATAGCCGAAGTTGCCCGCTAATACGTAGCATGGGAATAGTAACCCACGCCGGGCACATCTTATCTGTGCAGTAACTGTGTGCAGGAGAGAGGATGCACACAGACACAAACAAAATAATACACGCGCCACAACATTCAGGTACAGGAATCCAAAAACACACTGCGGCTTCAAAGTCACAATCCAGTGTGATAAATAAAAGGAAATATAACACACACTGTGCATCCCTCTCACACACAGTCCTCTCTGTTCTGGAATGTCTTACTTTACCCTATAATCTGACAACCCCAACACATGCTGTGCCACTTAACCCCTTCATGGCCAGACACACCCCGCGGCACATAGTCATTGGGTTATCGGTGAGGGGGGTTGGTGCTGCCCCTAAATCCTCTCCCCTGGCTGGAGTGCAAGTGATGGAGCCTGGACCAGCCCTCCTGTCCCTCTTCCCGGGAGCCACGGTCAGTTCCGGTCTGGCTGAGGTAGTGCGGGTCGTGGTTTGCGTGGAGGAGGGCAGTGGGCAGGGAGTGGGGTTAGAGTAGGGGTAGCAGTCAGTTTCTCCAGGAGGTCCTGAGGCAGGACCCCAAGCCTGACTCTCCCCCGAGAGCGACGGAAACCGTTCTCCGTGCCCAGGCAGGTATACACTCCGGCGTCTCGCGTCTGTACAGAGCGCAGCACTGCTCCTCCTTCCATCACCGGGAGCCGGACCTGAGGCGGGACACACACCATGCGGAAATGTGGGGGGCTTCGTGTGTACATAGCGGGGTATTGTTTAAGTGAGAGATAGTGTAAATATATTCTTTAGAAGACACCCAGGCCCTTCAATGGCTTTTGTGAAATATAAAATGCGTTTGATATAAATAAATGTATTTTTATATTTGACGGAGCACTGGGTATCTCGTTTACTGTACGCGCGTTCTCGCTGGATTCATGCGCATGCGAGGCATATCTACAATACCGCGAGTGCGCCTTTTCTAGTACATGCAATATATGTTATATAAATATAATTCAATGCGAGTAAAACAAATATGTGGGAAAAAAGGTGTCCCGCATTAACACACGAGCACCCCCCAAATATACCCGTCTGCAGATGTTTGTCATCGGGTGCGGGAGAAAGATTACGGAACTCGCCGGTAAGAGAGTTAAGGAAAATAATTGCCACGTCCGGTTCCACAGGTGGATCGTACAATAATGGCAGAATATGAAGTGTACAGAAATATGTACACTCACCTCTTTGCGTTGCTGGGATCCGTCTCTCTGCAGTAGCCACGTGACACTCTCGAGGGGGGACCTGGTGTCACATTGCAGGAACACACTTCCTCCCTCCACCCCAATCTGCAGCTGTTCCGAGACCCCCCGATCCACTACAGAGAGTGGGGACAGGTGTTATATCCATGCTCTGTACTGTAACCTCACCTCCCATATCCATATCCATATCCACCTCCTGCTCTGTCTCTTACCTTGCATGTTATAGCCCCGACACTGTCTCATGGGGTCCCCATGTCTGACATCTTGCCGCCGACTCCTCCTGCAAAGATATATATATCACTAGCCAGATTGTAAGGAGGAGGCCGTGGCGCGTGACAGTACCTGGAAAAGGTGGCATCTGTCATTGTCTGTGATGGTATCTGCATATATAGAGGGTAGTAGAGGTGACACTCCGTCCGTGCTGTGTGGTGGAGAGGTGGCACTCACCTGGTGGTGGAGGGGGTGTAACGCACGCAGCCCCTCCCATCCCAAGCGCAATAGGGATCTCGGGCCAGGCAGCAGTCGGCACACGAGTCCCCATAACCAGCGCAACGATGAAGGGACAGCTGGGTCAGCCCCACGGCTGAAGAGATGTACAACTGGTGCTGCAGAGAGAGACCCGCAGCTAACACCAAATCCTCACCAGCCCAACCGCAGCCAACGCCAAACCTACACCAGCCCAACCGCAGCCAACGCCAACCCCACACCAGCCCAACCGCAGCCAACGCCAAACCTACACCAGCCCAACCGCAGCCAACGCCAAACCTACACCAGCCCAACCTCACTTCCACTGCGGCCTCTAACTCTGCCCATTGAGTTGCTGCTTCTGAATCCCACAGCACCAGGAAGACTCTCTCCTGCATTACTATACGTCTGTACTGTCATTTCTCATCTGCTGCTCAACATTACTCCCAGTGCTCTGTCTCTACAATATCTTCTCCAATCCCAACTTCCTCCCCGTGGCCTCAGAATCGCCTCTTACCGTGGGTTACCCTGTGTCTATCAGCACAGTCTTATCATTATTATTCTTCATTATTAATGCAGGACTCACCCTCTTGGAAGAGATCCTGATATTCTTAACAGGAGACGGTACCTGTCGTACAGAGGAGGGGGAGGGGAAATGTGTTGGTTAAAGTACAGTATATATCAGATTGTGTGCAGGAAATGTATTTGTATTGTATGTCTTTATATAGCGCCAAAAGTGTACTCAGCGCTTCACAAAGAATACAGTACAGGGAATTATAATTATACAAAAAAATCAGACAATAGGAAAGGAAATACCTGCCCCGAAGAGCTTACAATCTAAGAGGTTTAATGGGAAACTTACAGAGACAGCAGGTGAGGGAATAAGTGCTGTAGATGGCAGTGCTTGGTCACAATGGGTGGTAGGAGTGGCTGGGTGTGGGACAATAGCCATGAGGGCAGGCTGTTGGGATACTTGATTTGTGGGGTGAGATTTAAGGCTGGTCAGTACTAAATGAAAAGGTTAACACCATTTACAGGGGAAGAGATGGCAGGGACGCATGAGTGAGATCAGGTGTGTATGTCTGGCTTCAGGCTATGGGGAGATCCCCAGCAGTGGGAAGGAGTAGATAGAGGGTGTGAATAGAGGATTTGTGTGGGTGTTTTTTTATTGAGAGGTGTGACAGTGTAAATAAAAGCCACCAGTTATATGCCTGGAAAACCTATGTCTAGTCTGCAGTGCAGCACTGACTAGGTTAAACTTCAGCTGGGAACCTCAGGACAATTAGTTGGATCCCAGCTGCCTAATCGAGGTGTGTTAAAACCCAGGTTGTAGACACATGGAGCTTGCTGTTGATGAGAGGAGTAAGCTGCTAAAGTGATTCCTGAAAGATAGGTCTGAGTAGCAAAGTAGTGAAACTGTGAACTGTCTGTCCCCTGCATAGAAAAAGGGTAGCTGCATATATATAAACTGTCTGCTAAAGAGAAACTGTTTTGTTCGGTTTGCTGAAGGAAAAGCCATTTTCGTTTGTTGCTGAAAAAGAGCTATTTTTGTTTTGTGTGCTGTATATTTTTCAAGGCAAAATAAAACAGCCTTGTCAAGAAACCCACGTGTGTAGTTGCATGTACCCTGCAACAAGGGGTAAAGAAGTTGTTGGGAGAGGGGTGTATAAATAATGGTGCAGTGGGGATGTGTGAGAGAACAGAGACATTCACAAAGGAGTGAGGAAACAAAAACAGAAAAAGCAGTAGGGAGGGCATGGTGAGATGCAGGAGGAGAGACTTCCCAGGTAATGGAGGATAAAAGTGAACAAATAATAATGTTCAAATTTTTTTTTGTTATAAATAACAAAAAATGTACATAATATATATACATATATCTCTATATCGAGGTAGCACACGTTAAAAATACCAAGCTTGTGCACGCATCATATAGAAACATACCCCATTCCGGGGACTGGGAATGAAGGCGCAGCACCCCAAAGTGAATGAATACAGACATCCTGCATTTCGGGGTCAGCTCATGCACCTCTCTGATGAAGGGGTCCTGAGTTGACCCTGAAATGTAGGATTTCTGTATTCATGCACTTTGGGGTGCTGCGTCTTCTTCCCCGCTATCTGGAACTAAGATGGAGTATATGAGACGCGCATGCACCGTTTAGTTTGCTATACCTTGCAGAAAAATCACCACATTTACATGAAAATGTGAGTAATTAGAGGTCTGTCACAGGAGATTATCAAATAATTCTTAAATGTAATAATCTAATACATATTTGGAATTGGTGACGGCGTGATGACCTCATCCAGCGCAGAGTTAGAAAATGGTGTTTAGCGCAGAAGATAAGCGCGTTATAAAGTGCTTGAGACAGAGCGAGTATTACGGTCCAAAACGCTTCCATAAAAGGCATTCTGATAAAGGGCGGTCGCTCGGAGAATGAAAAAACGTATTTGTATAATTCAGGACTCAGAGCAGCTGTATCAGCGCGTTATCGATTATGCAGACCGCGGCGTTCTCGTCTTCGGGCGAGCTTCGAGGGGGGGGGGGGGGATTTTTAAACAAAATTATATTAATCTTAGCGTTTCAGATTGGGGGTATAACAGTTTAACACATTTACTCGCTACGAAGGAAAAACTCCTATTTCCCGTATAATGAACACGAACCTCCAGCAGCGTATCTGGGACTTGTTCACATAATACAGCTCAACCCCGTTATAGCGCGACCCGTTACAACGCGGATCCGCTATAACGCGATGCCAGCGTAGCTCCCAATTTTTGTATTTATGAATACTTTACAACACGATTATTGGTGTCTTATATACTTTATTGTACAATGCATACAATTGTACATTATTTCTAACGCGATCCGCTTGTAGTGCGATATGATTCTTTGGACCCCAAGCACAGTGTTATAAGGGGGTTGAGCTGTACAGTGACATCCATTTAGTTAACATCAGTTGATTGTCTACATTGTGCTTCTTATATAGTGTTACCTACATAACAGACCCACAATTGTGCACATTTTCATGGGGATTGAGCAAGAAATAAATAAGATGATGAAAAACAAAAGGGGCCCCCTTTTTTCTTATACATGGCATGCACACGCACTATATACAGTAGGTGGTATGTGTATAACTCTTTATATATGTGTCTGGTTCCCCACTTACTCTGAACACTTCCACCTCCTCCAATATGAGGCCTTCTGTCTCTTCGGGGCCCCTCGGCAAAATCATCACCTTTTGGACTGTACCACGATCTGTGAGAGGTGGAGGGTGGAAGGGGAGAGACGAGAGAGGGGCAGAGGGGGGGGGGAAGAGACGAGAGAGGGGCAGAGGGGGGGGGAAGAGACGAGAGAGGGGCAGAGGGGGGGGGGAAGAGCCGAGAGAGGGGGGAGGGGAGAGACGTGAGAGGGGAGGAGGTGAGAGGGGGAGAGACAAGAGGGAGAGAGGAGGGGGGGGGGAGGGGAGAGAGGGGGGAGGGGAGAGAGGAGGGAGGGGGGGAGGGGAGAGAGGAGGGAGGGGGGGAGGGGAGAGAGGAGGGATGGGGGGGAGGGGAGAGAGGAGGGATGGGGGGAGGGGAGAAAGGAGAGAGGAGGGAGGGGGAGAGAGGAGGGAGGGGAGAGAGGGGTGTATTCTCACTGTCACACGAGGGCGGGAACTTTACTGCTGGTTTGAATTTGGTTCTAAAACAAAACATCGTGTTCAGATTTGGCTGGGGCTGAATTGGGTTTTCTTTTGCAATTGTCAAAAAAATCAAAACGAGCAGTCATTTGTTTTTCTAAATTTGGGTGATTTTTAAAACTTTCAGATGTGAAGTTTGGATTTTGTACATGCAAACCGGACACTCCTGAATAGGAGAGAGCGTGTGTGTCTATAATAATAATAATAAAAGTAAGAGTGTGTCTATAATAATAATAATAGTGTGTGTGTCTATAATAATAATAAAAGTAAGTGTGTGTCTAATAAAAAGTGGGTCTGTGTGTGTGTCTATAATAATAATAGTGTGTGTGTGTGTGTGTATCTATAATAATAATGTGTGTGTCTGTCTATAATAATAATAATAATAATAAAAGTAAGTGTGTGTGTGTGTCTAATAAAAAGTGGGTCTGTGTGTGTGTCTATAATAATAATAATAATGTGTGTGTGTGTGTGTGTGTGTGTGTGTGTGTCATAGCCCCAAACCCATGAAACCCAGACACCTGAAACCTTGCATGCATTAGAGACCTTAGGTTTTTTTTTGCCTAATCTCAGTCCTCAGAGTGCGACGCCTGCATTTTTCTATAAGAGCCTTGTGTCGGCTGTATGTATATGTGAGAGATTGCTGTACGCTCGTACCTGTACCCAGGAATAGGACGGTGTACTCCCCGTCAGCGGCTGGCACCGTATCCACAGCGATGCTGGTGTAGGTGTATGAGGCGTCTGAGAGCAGGAGGAGAGGTCGGCGGTTGACGGGATACACAGCGCTGTTCATTAGTGGGTGCGTGCGCACAAACCGCAGGACATCCTCCCCAAAGTGTCTGCTGGAGCGAATCCCAGCCACGGAGAAGCCACCTGCACACTGAGAGACGAGCGGAGAGAGAGAGTATGTCAGGGGGGAGTGCGCGCGAGAAGGGGAGAGTGCGCGCGAGAAGGGCTGGAGTGCGCGCGAGAAGGGGAGAGTGCGCGCAAAGGAGAATCCTACAGACATTGCATGAGGGGAGAATCGAAGAGAGCGTAAGTAAGAAAGAAAGGGTCAAGAGGGAGAGTGTTGGGAGAAGAGTGTGTAGAGCGGGCAGAGTGTCACGGTGTGAGAGACAGGTAGAAAGAGAGAGAAGGGGGAGTGCGGAAGGGATGCAGGGTAGGAAAGCAAAGAGAAGGAGGAAAGTGAGGGAATATTTCTGAGATCACTGCAGCGTCTCACACTTTTAATGTCCCATGTCCCCTCTCTCACTACATATATAACAGTCCCTCTGTCTTCCCATCTCTGTCACTCCCTCTCTCTGTCTCTCACGGTACGTCTTTGCGAGTCTCACCGCTCCGGGGCGGGGGTAGGGTGTTTTCCCCGTATACGCTGTCATCTGGTACCCATGTCCCTCCTTGTGAGCGAATGGGCCGTTAAACACAGCACGGACATCAGCAAGAGAGTATACACAGACGGCAGAACCCCGGAACACTGAACTGAGAGACAGACACAAAGACAGGGACATTAGGGACAGCAAGATCGGGGACATTGGGGTACAGACTACTATCAGACAGGGACATTGGGGGTACAGACTGATATCAGACAGGGACATTGGGGGTACAGACTGATATCAGACAGGGACATTGGGGGTACAGACTGATATCAGACAGGGACATTAGGGGTACAGACTGATATCAGACAGGGACATTGGGGGTACAGACTGATATCAGACAGGGACATTGGGGGTACAGACTCATATCAGACAGGGACATTGGGAGTACCGACTACTATCAGACAGGGACATTGGGGGTACCGACTACTATCAGACAGGGACATTAAGGGTACAGATTGATATCAGTCACAGGGACATTAGGGGTACAGACTGATATGTCACAGGGACATTAGGGGTACAGAAACACCACAGCTACCCAGACTGACATCAAGGACACAAAACCAAGCAGCGACACGTCCGACAGAAGCCTTGCCGATGTGTTAGTCACAGGGATATAACGGAAGCCGGGACACTGACATATAAAGATCACAGAGACATATGGAGACGGCAGGGACACAGAGCGAGTCAGACATGGACACATTGGAGGTAGGAAGCACACAGCAATATACAAGGGAATATACACGAGTGCACAATGAAACGGGACATCAGAAATGTATAGAGACTTCATACACTGTATTCAGAGAAACAGATAGAGAGACGTCACACACAGAGACACAGAGAGACATCACACACAGAGACACAGATAGAGACATCACACACAGAGACACAGAGAGACATCACACACAGAGACACAGATAGAGAGACATCACACACAGAGACACAAAGAGACATCACACACAGAGACACAGATAGAGAGACATCACACACAGAGACACAGATAGACATCACACACAGAGACACAGATAGAGAGACATCACACACAGAGACACAGAGAGAGACGTCACACACAGAGACACAGATAGAGAAGTCACACACAGAGACACAGAGACATCACACACAGAGACACAGATAGAGACATCACAGAGAGAGACGTCACACACAGAGACACAGATAGAGAGACATCACACACAGAGACACAGATAGAGACATCACACACAGAGACACAGAGAGAGACGTCACACACAGAGACACTGATAGAGAGACATCACACACAGAGACACAGATAGAGAGACATCACACACAGAGACACAGATAGAGAGACATCACACACAGAGACACAGATAGAGACATCACACAAAGAGACACAGATAGAGACATCACACAAAGAGACTGCAGGTTGTAATCTTACCCCAATGTAGTGAACACCCCATAAATCAGTGGGTTCTGTTTGTCCTGAGTCTGCTGAATGAAAACATCACCTGTCCAGACACACACACAGTTACAGTCAGTATATAATAGGGGTAACTACACACATCACCTGTGAGGACACATACAGTTACAGTCAGCATATAATAGGGGTAAATACAAACATACAACGCAAACTGAGATCAACGAGTGTCCCAGCCATAAAAACAATTGTGTTTTCGAGCTGCCAGTGGGAATACCACTGGCTGTGACCTTGACAATGTCCCTTTGACCTTGTGCTTCATGCAGAGACACTGGATTGTAAGATCTTCGAGGAAAGGATGTATGTAGATACTGCATATATAATATAATATACTGTCAGTGCAAACTAAGGATTCGTTATTAACTTCTTCACTGCCAGAGGAAAGTGGAAGACAAGCTTGGCAATGGGAACTCTCCAACCCCTTACGACAGAGCTGTAGACGAAAAGATGGAAGGATCCCATAACAGGCTCCTGAGTAACCGAATAAACCGTTGTGGAGCAATATGTAGCTGGCCCCAATAGCAGAGAAAGGGTTAGAGCAGGAAAAAGCCAAGAACTCTGGGATCTGGACCCCAATATCTGTGTCACATGAGAAACTGCCCTTTGACCCATAAAGAACCTTCTCTGCCTTGGTCAGGCATACTCACGCAGCTGGTCAAACAAGGTCTCCACCCCGTCCTGGCCAATCACAGAGCAGACAAGCCGAGCCTTGAGAAAGGAGGTCCACTTCCCCACCAGGGACCGCATGCCCCCCTCGTCGTTCTGCAACATTGCAAACAGCAAATGTGAGATTCACATCCTGTGCCAACCCAAACAAATAACTCATTCCACCCCACGGCAGGGGCATCAGGTATCGGGGCATCAGGTATCGGGGCATCAGGTATCGAGACGATGAGATTTCCCCACCCCCCAAAATTTGGATTTCCGTTAATTTGCCGCAGATGCATGAATCTCGTTAATCTTGCGTTGTGCAGATGGAACAGATGTTATAACAGCCCCTTGAATTGCTCTAGTTATAGGGGCAAACTAGGATACCTCTCATATTGTGCTAACTCTCTCCTCCCCTACACTCCTCCTATAAGCACCCCCTAAACATCAGGCTGTAAGCCCACAGTTCTGCAACATGGGAATACAATGCAGAACAGAAGACGTTAGGGAAACAGCAGGCTTTTCATCTCAATGTAATTTATAGGGAAAGTTGTTTGTGTGAGATTCAGTCACAGGCCTTAATTAAATGTGCCGCGAAGTCCCTTCCCAGCGCTGGAGAAGAGATCAGCTCCGTTCAAGTGAAAAGGAGTAAAACCCTCTCCAGCGAGGGGAATTAGCGTCACAGCATAATTAATAATATCCACAGATTAAACCATATGAAGATCTGCTCCTGTTATGCGGCTCGTCCCATTTGTATACAGCTCATCCCAAGCTCCTCACCCCCACCATATGCAGCACTTATCATCTGAGATCTGACTCCAGAAGACTGTTCATGGTCCCAAGGTTCAGCAAACTATCCGGCCGCTCCTCCTCTTACCGTGCACCCCAAAACTGGAACAACCTACCGGAGACTCTCACAGCCGCCACCAGTCTAAGTTCTTTCAAAACTAAAGCTGTCTCACATTTTAATCTGGTCTGTAACTGTTACATACGCCTATAATATATATTATCTGTAACTGTTACATACGCCTATAATATATATTATCTGTAACTGTTACATACGCCTATAATATATATTATCTGTAACTGTTACATACGCCTATAATATATATTATCTGTAACTGTTACATACGCCTATAATATATATTATCTGTAACTGTTACATTCGCCTATAATATATATTATCTGTAACTGTTACATACGCCTATAATATATATTATCTGTAACTGTTACATACGCCTATAATATATATTATCTGTAACTGTTACATTCGCCTATAATATATATTATCTGTAACTGTTACATTCGCCTATAATATATATTATCTGTAACTGTTACATACGCCTATAATATATATTATCTGTAACTGTTACATTCGCCTATAATATATATTATCTGTAACTGTTACATACGCCTATAATATATATTATCTGTAACTGTTACATACGCCTATAATATATATTATCTGTAACTGTTACATACGCCTATAATATATATTATCTGTAACTGTTACATACGCCTATAATATATATTATCTGTAACTGTTACATACGCCTATAATATATATTATCTGTAACTGTTACATACGCCTATAATATATATTATCTGTAACTGTTACATACGCCTATAATATATATTATCTGTAACTGTTACATTCGCCTATAATATATATTATCTGTAACTGTTACATACGCCTATAATATATATTATCTGTAACTGTTACATACGCCTATAATATATATTATCTGTAACTGTTACATACGCCTATAATATATATTATCTGTAACTGTTACATACGCCTATAATATATATTATCTGTAACTGTTACATACGCCTATAATATATATTATCTGTAACTGTTACATTCACCTATAATATATATTATCTGTAACTGTGCATACAATGTCTTGTATATAATGTATAACCCTGCTCACTTAATTTAACCATGTATTTGTAACCATGAATTATTTGTCATCCTAACTCTGTGCCCAGGACATGCGTGAGAACGAGCGGTAACTCTCAGTGTATTACTTCCTGGTAACACATTTTATAAATAAAATACATCTGTATACAGCGCGTCCCATCTGTATACAGCGCGTCCCATCTGTATACAGGTCGGTTCTCACCAAGCAGACGCGGGCGATACGTGACAGCACGGCAGGGCCGTTCTCGCCCTCCAGACTTCTCTCCCGGAATAAGATGTACAGCTTGTCGTCCTCTCTGAAGCTGCTCTCTGAGACCGCCAGAGACCCCACGAACACCGGGTCTGAGGGAGGGAGAGAGAGGGGGTGTTCATACAAAGGGCGAGATGAGGGTGTGGCGCAGGAGAAGCGCACAGACTGCACATGAACGGTATGTGAGACTGACCCAGGAACTGAGATGGCTGAGAGTGGGACATAAGATAGATGTAGAAGAGACTGCAGGGATAGGAATGAGTGAGAATGAGAGACAGTTGAAGAGAATAAGAGCGCTGGATGGACAATGAGACGGGCATTGAAGTGCCGTGTGTTTTACCGTTCAGCCAGCGAGAGTCGTACTGCTCCGTGCGGATCGGAGGTGTGTGCCCCATCGTGCGGAAAATGGCAGAGTCTGTCCCCATGTAATCCACCTGCACCCCTGCATACAGCACCCCGTCTGTGTGACACAACATAACGTTATACATCACCCCGTCTGTGTGACACAACGCAACGTTATACATCACCCCGTCTGTGTGACACAACGTAACGTTATACATCACCCCGTCTGTGTGACACAACGCAACGTTATACATCACCCCGTCTGTGTGACACAACGCAACGTTATACATCACCCCGTCTGTGTGACACAACATAACGTTATACATCACCCCGTCTGTGTGACACAACGCAACGTTATACATCACCCCGTCTGTGTGACACAACGTAACGTTATACATCACCCCGTCTGTGTGACACAACGCAACGTTATACATCACCCCGTCTGTGTGACACAACGCAACGTTATACATCACCCCATCTGTGTGACACAACGCAACGTTATACATCACCCCGTCTGTGTGACACAAAGCAACGTTATACATCACCCCGTCTGTGTGACACAACGCAACGTTATACATCACCCCGTCTGTGTGACACAACGTAACGTTATACATCACCCCGTCTGTGTGACACAACGCAACGTTATACATCACCCCGTCTGTGTGACACAACGCAACGTTATACATCACCCCGTCTGTGTGACACAACGCAACGTTATATATCACCCCGTCTGTGTGACACAACGCAACGTTATACATCACCCCGTCTGTGTGACACAACGCAACGTTATACATCACCCCGTCTGTGTGACACAACGCAACGTTATACATCACCCCGTCTGTGTGACACAACGCAACGTTATACATCACCCCGTCTGTGTGACACAACGCAACGTTATACATCACCCCGTCTGTGTGACACAACGCAACGTTATACATCACCCCGTCTGTGTGACACAACGCAACGTTATACATCACCCCGTCTGTGTGACACAACGCAACGTTATACATCACCCCGTCTGTGTGACACAACGCAACGTTATACATCACCCCGTCTGTGTGACACAACGCAACGTTATACATCACCCCGTCTGTGTGACACAACGCAACGTTATACATCACCCCGTCTGTGTGACACAACGCAACGTTATACATCACCCCGTCTGTGTGACACAACGCAACGTTATACATCACCCCGTCTGTGTGACACAACGCAACGTTATACATCACCCCGTCTGTGTGACACAACGCAACGTTATACATCACCCCGTCTGTGTGACACAACGTAACGTTATACATCACCCCGTCTGTGTGACACAACGCAACGTTATACATCACCCCGTCTGTGTGACACAACGTAACGTTATACATCACCCCGTCTGTGTGACACAACGCAACGTTATACATCAGCCCGTCTGTGTGACACAACGTAACGTTATTCATCACCCCGTCTGTGTGACACAACGTAACGTTATACATCACCCCGTCTGTGTGACACAACGCAACGTTATACATCACCCCGTCTGTGTGACACAACGTAACGTTATACATCACCCCGTCTGTGTGACACAACGCAACGTTATACATCACCCCGTCTGTGTGACACAACGTAACGTTATACATCACCCCGTCTGTGTGACACAACGTAACGTTATACATCACCCCGTCTGTGTGACACAACGCAACGTTATACATCACCCCGTCTGTGTGACACAACGCAACGTTATACATCACCCCGTCTGTGTGACACAACGCAACGTTATACATCACCCCGTCTGTGTGACACAACGCAACGTTATACATCACCCCGTCTGTGTGACACAACGCAACGTTATACATCACCCCGTCTGTGTGACACAACGCAACGTTATACATCACCCCGTCTGTGTGACACAACGCAACGTTATACATCACCCCGTCTGTGTGACACAACGCAACGTTATACATCACCCCGTCTGTGTGACACAACGCAACGTTATACATCACCCCGTCTGTGTGACACAACGCAACGTTATACATCACCCCGTCTGTGTGACACAACGTAACGTTATACATCACCCCGTCTGTGTGACACAACGCAACGTTATACATCACCCCGTCTGTGTGACACAACGCAACGTTATACATCACCCCGTCTGTGTGACACAACGTAACGTTATACATCACCCCGTCTGTGTGACACAACGCAACGTTATACATCACCCCGTCTGTGTGACACAACGTAACGTTATACATCACCCCGTCTGTGTGACACAACGTAACGTTATACATCACCCCGTCTGTGTGACACAACGTAACGTTATACATGACGCGCACAAACGGTACTCAAATGTGTGAGATGAAACGCAACCCACAGAACCACACGGTGATACTCCGAGGACCTGCTCACTCACCAATTACGGTCGCCATGTTCTCCTGCTTGGGATCATATGGACACTTCCCCTTCCCCGACTCCAGGGAGCCCGAGACAATCCGAAACACGTAGTCCTGGGACAGAGGGAGAGAGAAGAGACCCTCACAGGATGAGACAGAGCGAGAGACAAGAGACCCTCACAGGATGAGACAGAGGGAGAGACAAGAGACCCTCACAGGATGAGACAGAGGGAGAGAGAAGAGACCCTCACAGGATGAGACAGAGGGAGAGAGAAGAGACCCTCACAGGATGAGACAGAGGGAGAGAGAAGAGACCCTCACAGGATGAGACAGAGGGAGAGAGAAGTGACCCTCACAGGATGAGACAGAGGGAGAGAGAAGAGACCCTCACAGGATGAGACAGAGGGAGAGAGAAGAGACCCTCACAGGATGAGACAGGGAGAGAGAAGAGACCCTCACAGGATGAGACAGAGGGAGAGGGAAGAGACCCTCACAGGATGAGACAGAGGGAGAGGGAAGAGACACTCACAGGATGAGACATAGGGAGGGAGAAGAGACACTCACAGGATGAGACATAGGGAGGGAGAAGAGACACTCACAGGATGAGACAGGGAGAGAGAAGAGACCCTCAGGATGAGACAGGGAGGGAGAAGAGACACTTACAGGATGAGACAGAGGGAAAGAGAAGAGACCCTCAAAGGGTGAGACAGAGGGAGAGAGAAGGGACCCTCACAGGATGAGACAGAGGGAGAGAGAAGGGACCCTCACAGGATGAGACAGAGGGAGAGAGAAGAGACCCTCACAGGATGAGACAGAGGGAGAGAGAAGAGACCCTCACAGGATGAGACAGAGGCAGAGAGAAGAGACCCTCACAGGATGAGACAGAGGGAGAGAGAAGAGACCCTCACCGGATGAGACAGAGGGAGAGAGAAGAGACACTCACAGGATGAGACAGAGGGAGAGAGAAGAGACACTCACAGGATGAGACAGAGGGAGAGAGAAGAGACCCTCACAGGATGAGACAGAGGGAGAGAGAAGAGACCCTCACAGGATGAGACAGAGGGAGAGAGAAGAGACCCTCACAGGATGAGACAGAGGGAGAGAGAAGAGACCCTCACAGGATGAGACAGAGGGAGAGAGAAGAGACCCTCACAGGATGAGACAGAGGGAGAGAGAAGAGACCCTCACAGGATGAGACAGAGGGAGAGAGAAGAGACCCTCACAGGATGAGACAGAGGGAGAGAGAAGAGACCCTCACCGGATGAGACAGAGGGAGAGAGAAGAGACACTCACAGGATGAGACAGAGGGAGAGAGAAGAGACCCTCACAGGATGAGACAGAGGGAGAGAGAAGAGACCCTCACAGGATGAGACAGAGGGAGAGAGAAGAGACCCTCACAGGATGAGACAGAGGGAGAGAGAAGAGACCCTCACAGGATGAGACAGAGAGCGAGAGAAGAGACACTCACAGGATGAGACAGAGGGAGAGGGAAGAGACCCTCACAGGATGAGACAGAGGGAGAGAGAAGAGACCCTCACAGGATGAGACAGAGGGAGAGAGAAGAGACCCTCACAGGATGAGACAGAGAGCGAGAGAAGAGACACTCACAGGATGAGACAGAGGGAGAGGAAAGAGACCCTCACAGGATGAGACAGAGGGAGAGAGAAGAGACCCTCACAGGATGAGACAGAGGGAGAGAGAAAAGACCCTCACAGGATGAGACAGAGGGAGAGAGAAGAGACCCTCACAGGATGAGACAGAGGGAGAGAGAAGGGACCCTCACAGGATGAGACAGAGGGAGAGAGAAGAGACCCTCACAGGATGAGACAGAGGGAGAGAGAAGAGACCCTCACAGGATGAGACAGAGGGAGAGAGAAGAGACCCTCACAGGATGAGACAGAGGGAGAGAGAAGAGACCCTCAGAGGATGAGACAGAGGGAGAGAGAAGAGACCCTCACAGGATGAGACAGAGGGAGAGAGAAAAGACCCTCACAGGATGAGACAGAGGGAGAGAGAAGAGACCCTCACAGGATGAGACAGAGGGAGAGAGAAGAGACACTCACAGGATGAGACAGAGGGAGAGAGAAGAGACCCTCACAGGATGAGACAGAGGGAGAGAGAAGAGACCCTCACAGGATGAGACAGAGGGAGAGAGAAGAGACCCTCACAGGATGAGACAGAGGGAGAGAAAAGAGACCCTCACAGGATGAGACAGAGAGCGAGAGAAGAGACACTCACAGGATGAGACAGAGTGAGAGGGAAGAGACTCTCACAGGATGAGACAGAGGGAGAGAGAAGAGACCCTCACAGGATGAGATAGAGGGAGAGAGAAAAGACCCTCACAGGATGAGACAGAGGGAGAGAGAAGAGACCCTCACAGGATGAGACAGAGGGAGAGAGAAGAGACCCTCACAGGATGAGACAGAGCGAGAGAAGAGACACTCACAGGATGAGACAGAGGGAGAGAGAAGAGACCCTCACAGGATGAGACAGAGTGAGAGAGAAGAGACCCTCACAGGATGAGAGAAGAGACCCTCACAGGATGAGAGAAGAGACCCTCACAGGATGAGACAGAGGGAGGGAGAAGAGACCCTCACAGGATGAGACAGAGGGAGAGAGAAGAGACCCTCACAGGATGAGACAGAGGGAGGGAGAAGAGACCCTCACAGGATGAGACAGAGTGAGAGAAGAGACCCTCACAGGATGAGACAGAGAGCGAGAGAAGAGACACTCACAGGATGAGACAGAGGGAGGGAGAAGAGACCCTCACAGGATGAGACAGAGGGAGAGAGAAGAGACACTCACAGGATGAGACAGAGAGCGAGAGAAGAGACACTCACAGGATGAGACAGAGAGCGAGAAGAGAATTAGAAGAGAGGTGGCAAAAGACATGATCGGTAGAGAGACATAAAGAGTTATGAAGCCAAGAGACGGATTTACTGAGGCAGATAAATGCTGCATTAAGCGCCTGTTTATATGAAATTGGGATCGCAATGATATCGGATCAGAATTCCACCAAATTCACTAAGAATGACGTATTCCTGAGTAGGATGTGATATGCAATCTGTGTGTGTATATATAGTGTGTTTGTATGGTGCATGTGTATATAAAGTGTGTATATATAGTGTGTTTGTATGGTGCATGTGTATATAAAGTGTGTATATATAGTGTGTTTGTATGGTGCATGTGTATATATAGAGTGCATGTGTATATATAGAGTGTATGTGTATATAGAGGGTGTGTGTGTAGGGTGTGTGTATGTGTGGGGGGGGTAGGTGTGCAGGGTGTATGTGTGTGGTGTATGTAGGGGGTGCGTGTGTGTGTAGGGGGTCTGTTTGTAGGGTGTGTGTGTGAGGTGTATCTAGGGGTGCCCGTGCGCGTAGGGGGGGGGAGGGGTTGGTGAAATCCCAAATTTGTACTATAGGATTATGTAATTGGCCTTTATTTACATAAAAAATAATAATAATAATTTTAAAACTATGGCAGAAAAGGTCTAACCCTCATTGACGCCTGAGGCTACTATTGCATTACAAACCCCTTCAGTGACTTCAGGAACCAAAGGGGTTAACACACATCCAACACCCTACAAAGAAACCCCCCAAATGTGCAAATGTTAGGACTTTAGTAGCCCAGCTAGTCATGGGTTAACACTTGCACATGTAATTAGGCGGCGCGCACCCCTGGCGTCACATTTAGGCGCACACGTATCGCTGGGATAAAAGGAGAGTTATTTCAGCGTTAAACCTTTAGTAAATATAGCGGCAACGCGGAAACTTCCCACCATTTCTTCTTCTAGTTCTGTCATGGCGGTGCACACCTGTGGCACGTGGCCTCCTTACCTGTGGGCTGCCCCGGGCAGGTGCAGGAGACGCCACCTCCCTGCAGGTATCGCGGGAGGAGTCCTGGGCACCGCCCTGGCTGGACTAGAAGTCCTCCTGCGTCCCCACGGCAGCGCACACTGGTGGGTTATCTACCACGGCACTTCCACTAACGGGGGGGGGGAATATGGCGCAGGGATTCCTCCCGAGAGACGCCTTAGCCGATGCTCTTATATCCCACCTATACCGTTGGATGGATGTGGTGACTGATGTCCACGTCGAATGGACAAGCAATCGGGGAAAGAAAGTCGGGGATAAAAGGAAGTCTGCACTCGTGGGATTCTTTCCCTGACTGCTTGTTCATTTCTTAGCGGGGCTCCATTTTTGGAGGAACCCGGTCATGAATTGATGCCTGTGTCGGCACCAAGCATTGTATATCTCTGCTGCCAAAGCTGGTATCTCGCCATCTGAATGTGCTTAAACCCCTTTGGGGGAAGATACACCTTGATATGCTTCAGTTATGGATATTCTTATCCATCTTGTCACAGAAGATAAGATTAAAACAAAATGTATTATTTTCCCTGCTTTTCTAAACTTGCTGCTTCTATTCAAGTATATCTTCCAACACCTGAGCAATTCCAGTCTCGGTGCGATGTTTCGGACTGGTCAATGGCTAGAATGACAAAGCATCCAAATGCGTTTATTTTAAGGAATCTCTCTACGATCTTCAAATCTCCATTGATGATCGAATAGCCTTAAATAATCAATATCTCCAGGAGAAGAAGCAGCAGCAGCCTCCTGATACGGGTCCTTCCCACGGAGAGGGCGAGTCCGCCGGGTCTGCAAGCCATGTGTCTGACCGATCCCAAGATCCGTTTGCTCGCATATAACAATGGATTCTGGGTTTTTTATTTGTTTCTTACGGTAGGTTCGGGGGTTTTCTGATCGTCTTTCCCAGCCTCGTACCATTTACACCTCTCGCATTTACATTTCACTGAGGATTCCTGGCGGCACAAACAGCACAATGAATTTCCTGGGGATTGTCGAGCGTTGAGCTGATCGCACACAACGCAGACCCAATGTCTGGGTTTAGCACGAGCTGTCCGGGGTTTGGCTCATACATTTGAACTTTTCCTCGCTCATGTTTGGGATCACGGCCAGGATCAGGCACATGAAACAAGAGGAACCATGGTCTGTCTGTCTCCTCTCCTCCTCGTCTCTCTCCTCTTCTCTCTCCTCTCTCCTTCAGAGAAGGAGTGATGTGCAGTACAGGAAATCAGATCATCAGTTGTCGGGCCTGTGTGTGTTTTTCGGACTTAATAGATTACCCTTACGTGCTATTCTTGTGCTGTGCCGGGGGTCACTTGTGATCTCAATTGACATATATGTGAATGATCCCATATTAGATTAGGGGAGACCTTTCACAGCATGCCTATGCTCTGAGGAGGGAGCCATGTTAATTCCTCCTGACGCCGCGGTCCCTGTGCTAATACGGCCCGCTCACCTTCTCGTTCTACAGCACGGCCCAGATACCAAGCTCTGAAGCCCCCTGTGACGGGGGGCTTCCTGAAGGTCCGGACGCGCGCGCGCGCGTCTTCCTCCGTCGCGGCAGTGTAATGAGACACCAGAAAATACGTCCGCGTCCCTTTGTAACGGTGAAAGTGGTAATAATCCGCAGCCTTCCTCCCACCCGAGCAACGCCCCGCAGGGAGAAAATAAACACCCTATATATCCTGAAAACCTGACCTGTTGATGGCCCATGAGGACTGGAGTTGCCCTGCCCTCTGCAGCCCTTCTGAAAGGGAGTCGGGGGTCTCGCCTATACCTGCCCTGTGGAAGCTTGGTTCCGGTCCAGCCCAGAGCGGGAGGAAGTACTTCCCACAGGGGCGCTCTGCCGTGAGGATGTGGGAGGAAGTACTTCCCACAGGGGCGCTCTGCCGTGGGGATGTGGGAGGAAGTACTTCCCACAGGGGCGCTCTGCCGTGGGGCTGTCGGAGGAAGTACTTCCCACAGGGGCGCTCTGCCGTGGGGATGTGGGAGGAAGTACTTCCCACAGGGGCGCTCTGCCGTGGGGCTGTCGGAGGAAGTACTTCCCACGGGGGCGCTCTGCCGTGGGGATGTCGGAGGAAGTACTTCCCACGGGCGCTCTGCCGTGGGGATGTGGGAGGAAGTACTTCCCACAGGGGCGCTCTGCCGTGGGGATGTCGCAGGAAGTACTTCCCACAGGGGCGCTCTGCCGTGGGGCTGTCGCAGGAAGTACTTCCCACAGGGGCGCTCTGCCGTGGGGCTGTCGGAGGAAGTACTTCCCACAGGGGCGCTCTGCCGTGGGGCTGTCGCAGGAAGTACTTCCCACAGGGGCGCTCTGCCGTGGGGATGTCGGAGGAAGTACTTCCCACGGGCGCTCTGCCTTGGGGATGTCGGAGGAAGTACTTCCCACAGGGGCGCTCTGCCGTGGGGATGTGGGAGGAAGTACTTCCCACAGGGGCGCTCTGCCGTGGGGATGTCGCAGGAAGTACTTCCCACAGGGGCGCTCTGCCGTGGGGATGTCGCAGGAAGTACTTCCCACAGGGGCGCTCTGCCGTGGGGATGTCGGAGGAAGTACTTCCCACGGGCGCTCTGCCGTGGGGATGTCGGAGGAAGTACTTCCCACAGGGGCGCTCTGCCGTGGGGATGTCGCAGGAAGTACTTCCCACAGGGGCGCTCTGCCTTGGGGATGTCGGAGGAAGTACTTCCCACGGGCGCTCTGCCGTGGGGATGTCGGAGGAAGTACTTCCCACAGGGGCGCTCTGCCGTGGGGATGTCGCAGGAAGTACTTCCCACAGGGGCGCTCTGCCGTGGGGATGTGGGAGGAAGTACTTCCCACAGGGGCGCTCTGCCGTGGGGATGTCGCAGGAAGTACTTCCCACAGGGGCGCTCTGCCGTGGGGATGTGGGAGGAAGTACTTCCCACAGGGGCGCTCTGCCGTGGGGATGTGGGAGGAAGTACTTCCCACGGGGGCGCTCTGCCGTGGGGATGTGGGAGGAAGTACTTCCCACAGGGGCGCTCTGCCGTGGGGATGTCGCAGGAAGTACTTCCCACAGGGGCGCTCTGCCGTGGGGCTGTCGGAGGAAGTACTTCCCACAGGGGCGCTCTGCCGTGGGGCTGTCGGAGGAAGTACTTCCCACAGGGGCGCTCTGCCGTGGGGATGTCGGAGGAAGTACTTCCCACAGGGGCGCTCTGCCGTGGGGATGTCGGAGGGTATAGCACAATGGTGTATTCATGGACGTTTCTGCATCGTTAACTGTGCAATACCGCACTTCTCACTATAGTGTGACTCAGTGGATGGGGGAGTAAAAGAGAGGGGGGAGAGAGGGGGGGACAGAGAAAGAGAGGTGGGTGGAAGAGAGAAAGAGGTGGGGGGAAGAGAGAAAGAGAGAGAGAGAAGGGGAGGAGAGAGAGAGAGAGAAGGGGAGGAGAGAGAGAGAGAAGGGGAGGAGAGAGGGGGAGAGAGAGAGAGGGGGAGAGAGAGAGAAGGGGAAAAGAGAGAAGGGGAGGAGAGAGGCAGGTGGGGGGAAGATATAGAGGTGGGGTGGAGAGGGGGGAGAGAGAGAGGTGCGGGGAAGATATAGAGGTGAGGAGGAGATATAGAGGTGGGGGGGAGAGAGGTGGGAGAGAGAGGTGGGGGAGAGAGGTGGGGGGAGAGAGAGGTGGGGGGAGAGATGGGGAGGAGAGAGAGAGGGGGGCTAGAAAGAGAGGTGGGGGGGAGAGAGGGAGGAGGGGTAGAAAGAGAGAGGGGAGAAGAGAGAGAGAGATGGGGGAGAGAGGTGGGGGGAGACATAGGGGAGGAGAGAGAGAGAGGGGGGCTAGAAAGAGAGAGAGGTGGGGGGGGGGAGAGGGAGGAGGGGTAGAAAGAGAGAGGAGGGGAGAAGAGAGAGAGAAAGATGACCACCAACCCAACTATAGATGACAATCTAAAACACACAATTCAATATGCTTTGGAAGCCGCAGTCTCCCATACATTGGAACGGAGCTGATATCTTCCCAAGCAAAGGGAAGACAGCATCAAAGAATGCTGAGTAGGGACCCGAGAAGGAGAGCTACCTACCGACCCGGAAGAACTTTGGACAACATGTGTTTGTGAGACATAGCTGCCCCTCTGAGACCAGCCCTCCTCACCTCTGACCTCCAGCCCCCCTGCTCACCTCTGACCTCCAGCCCCTGTAGATAAGAGCACACTGCGGCAGGTAAGCGCCGGTCCCGCACGCGTACAGATGAGTTCTATTCAGCGGCTGAATGAGGCGCAGATAATTGTTGCACTCGTCCTGTGGTGAGAGAGATGCGCGGTGTTACACAGAGTGACAGGTACGCTCAACATGCCGCGTAACCGTTTCCCGGCTCGGGGAAATTCATTGGGAATAACATCTTCTCCAGCCCGGGGAAGAGGCTTCACCGCCTGCTGAATAAGGGCCTATTCATTTGAACGGGAGCTAGGGGGTGCTAAAGCACAGCACACCTTAGTGAATATGGGCCGCGGGGGGGACAGTGTATATGTGCCGCAGCACGTATAGAATAAGGCCCTTAAACGCACACTCGCACAGCAATACACAGGTAATAGGGACAGTCTTCACGTCACGTTTGTGGAGTCTGTGAAGCCGATGGTTTTTGATCTTGGGTAAAGCTGCCTTCCCCCGGGCGACACTCACCCCAAGGCAGGCCCGATTATAGGGATTATAGAGCGCGAGGCAAACGGAGGGGTGACGCAGGCGAAGAGATGGACAGCTACAGAGTGAGAAGTTACTGAGAGAGTGCCAGACGACATGTGAGACAGTCCGGGACAGCAGAGAGGCCGCACAATGAATCCGTCACTCCCATAAGGGCTAAATGCCTGACAAAGATGGCGTTCGGGTGGCTCTCCTCCCTCACAGACGCGCTCACCAGCAAGGAAGGGGCGCCTGGTAGCCCAGGTATGTATAAACAGGCGGAGCTTAGGGTTTAAATACACTGGGCCCCGCAGTAAAAATGTATTAAGTCCCATTTCCTACCCACCCATTTCCAGAAATGTATTAAGTCTAACCAATATGTCTACGTTTCTGTCAACAGGTTCACGGTCCCAGCTTCACGGGACGGTCACGCCAGCTTCACGGGACGGTCACGCCAGCTTCGGGGGGCTGGGGAAATGCTAAGCAGGAAGGCTCCGGCAGTACGGACCGGCCTGTGGGTCTGTCCCCAGAAGGGGGCAGGCTGGAGGAGCCGAGTCATGCGGGCGGGGCCCCTGCCCAAGTCAGGTGGAGAAAGCTGCTCGTCAAACTGTACGATGGGGCCTAGGCAGCCGCAGGCGGGGGGTGAGGGGGCGGAGCATGCCTGCGCGGGGGAGTATGGCCCCCCCATACTGCCTGCAGGACACACGGGGTTCGTCTGCATACAGGGACTCGCGGCGGCTGACGTAGAGACCGGTGTTTGTCTCCATTTGTCAGGTGGGGTAAGATGGGAGGGAGGGGTAAGATGGAAGGGCGGGGTAAGATGGAAGGGCGGGGTAAGATGGGAGGGAGGGGTAAGATGGAAGGGTGGGGTAAGATGGAAGGGAGGGGTAAGATGGAAGGGCGGGGTAAGATGGAAGGGAGGGGTAGGATGGAAGGGTGGGGTAAGATGGAAGGGCGGGGTAAGATGGAAGGGAGGGGTAGGATGGAAGGGCGGGGTAAGATGGGAGGGCGGGGTAAGATGGAAGGGCGGGGTAAGATGGGAGGGCGGGGTAAGATGGGAGGGCGGGGTAAGATGGGAGGGCGGGGTAAGGTGGGAGGGCGGGGTAAGGTGGGAGGGCGGGGTAAGATGGAAGGGCGGGGTAAGATGGAAGGGCGGGGTAAGATGGGAGGGCGGGGTAAGATGGGAGGGCGGGGTAAGATGGGAGGGCGGGGTAAGATGGAAAGGCGGGGTAAGATGGAAGGGCGGGGTAAGATGGGAGGGCGGGGTAAGATGGGAGGGCGGAGTAAGATGGAAGGGCGGGGTAAGGTGGGAGGGAGGGGTAAGGTGGGAGGGTGGGGTAAGGTGGGAGGGTGGGGTAAGATGGAAGGGTGGGGTAAGATGGAAGGGTGGGGTAAGGTGGGAGGGTGGGGTAAGGTGGGAGGGTGGGGTAAGATGGAAGGGTGGGGTAAGATGGGAGGGTGGGGTAAGATGGGAGGGTGGGGTAAGGTGGGAGGGTGGGGTAAGGTGGGAGGGTGGGGTAAGGTGGGAGGGTGGGGTAAGGTGGGAGGGTGGGGTAAGGTGGGAGGGTGGGGTAAGGTGGGAGGGTGGGGTAAGGTGGGAGGGTGGGGTAAGGTGGGAGGGTGGGGTAAGGTGGGAGGGTGGGGTAAGGTGGGAGGGTGGGGTAAGGTGGGAGGGTGGGGTAAGGTGGGAGGGTGGGGTAAGGTGGGAGGGTGGGGTAAGGTGGGAGGGTGGGGTAAGGTGGGAGGGTGGGGTAAGGTGGGAGGGTGGGGTAAGGTGGGAGGGTGGGGTAAGATGGGAGGGTGGGGTGAGATGGGAGGGTGGGGTAAGGTGGGAGGGTGGGGTAAGGTGGGAGGGTGGGGTAAGGTGGGAGGGTGGGGTAAGGTGGGAGGGTGGGGTAAGGTGGGAGGGTGGGTAAGGTGGGAGGGTGGGTAAGGTGGGAGGGTGGGGTAAGGTGGGAGGGTGGGGTAAGGTGGGAGGGTGGGGTAAGGTGGGAGGGTGGGGTAAGGTGGGAGGGTGGGGTAAGGTGGGAGGGTGGGGTAAGGTGGGAGGGTGGGGTAAGGTGGGAGGGTGGGGTAAGGTGGGAGGGTGGGGTAAGGTGGGAGGGTGGGGTAAGGTGGGAGGGTGGGGTAGGTGGGAGGGTGGGGTAAGGTGGGAGGGTGGGGTAAGGTGGGAGGGCGGGGTAAGGTGGGAGGGCGGGGTAAGGTGGGAGGGCGGGGTAAGGTGGGAGGGCGGGGTAAGGTGGGAGGGCGGGGTAAGGTGGGAGGGCGGGGTAAGGTGGGAGGGCGGGGTAAGGTGGGAGGGCGGGGTAAGGTGGGAGGGCGGGGTAAGGTGGGAGGGCGGGGTAAGGTGGGAGGGCGGGGTAAGGTGGGAGGGCGGGGTAAGGTGGGAGGGCGGGGTAAGGTGGGAGGGCGGGGTAAGGTGGGAGGGCGGGGTAAGGTGGGAGGGCGGGGTAAGGTGGGAGGGCGGGGTAAGGTGGGAGGGCGGGGTAAGGTGGGAGGGCGGGGTAAGGTGGGAGGGCGGGGTAAGGTGGGAGGGCGGGGTAAGGTGGGAGGGCGGGGTAAGGTGGGAGGGCGGGGTAAGGCGGGAGGGCGGGGTAAGGCGGGAGGGCGGGGTAAGGCGGGAGGGCGGGGTAAGGCGGGGAGGGCGGGGTAAGGCGGGAGGGCGGGGTAAGGCGGGAGGGCGGGGTAAGGCGGGAGGGCGGGGTAAGGCGGGAGGGCGGGGTAAGGCGGGAGGGCGGGGTAAGGCGGGAGGGCGGGGTAAGGCGGGAGGGCGGGGTAAGGCGGGAGGGCGGGGTAAGGCGGGAGGGCGGGGTAAGGCGGGAGGGCGGGGTAAGGCGGGAGGGCGGGGTAAGGCGGGAGGGCGGGGTAAGGTGGGAGGGCGGGGTAAGGTGGGAGGGCGGGGTAAGGTGGGAGGGCGGGGTAAGGTGGGAGGGCGGGGTAAGGTGGGAGGGCGGGGTAAGGTGGGAGGGCGGGGTAAGGTGGGAGGGCGGGGTAAGGTGGGAGGGTGGGTGAGATGGGAGGGTGGGCCCGCTGAGCCGTTATACTCACCGCACGCCCTCTCCCTGCCATGAGGCATTCCTTGTGACGGTTCAGTGGGGCCGGCCAATGAATCTGAGAGTTGGAAAATAGAGACCAGTCACTAATTATCCTGAAGGTCGGCCCTTGTGTGCTGTGTGTGTGCAGGACGTGTGTCTCCTGTGTGCATGGTGTGTGCTGTGTGTGTGCAGGACGTGTGTCTCCCGTGTGCATGGTGTGTGCTGTGTGTGTGCAGGACGTGTCTCCTGTGTGCTGTGTGTGTGCAGGACGTGTGTCTCCTGTGTGCATGGTGTGTGCTGTGTGTGTGCAGGACGTGTGTCTCCCGTGTGCATGGTGTGTGCTGTGTGTGTGCACGACGTGTCTCCTGTGTGCTGTGTGTGTGCAGGACGTGTGTCTCCTGTGTGCATGGTGTGTGCATGGTATGTGCAGGACATGTGTCTTCTGTGTGCATGGTGTGTGCAGGACGTGTGTCTCCTATATGCAGGACGTGTTTCTCCTGTGTGCATGGTGTCTCCTGTGTGTGTGCAGGACGTGTGCCTCCTGTGTGCATGGTGTGTGCAGGACGTGTGTCTCCTGTGTGCATGGTGTGTGCAGGACGTGTGTCTCCTGTGTGCATGGTGTGTGCAGGACGTGTGTCTCCTGTGTGCTGTGTGTGTGCAGGACGTGTGTCTCCTGTGTGCTGTGTGTGTGCAGGACGTGTGTCTCCTGTGTGCTGTGTTTGTGCAGGACGTGTGTCTCCTGTGTGCAGGACGTGTGTCTCCTGTGTGCTGTGTGTGTGCAGGACGTGTGTCTCCTGTGTGCTGTGTGTGTGCAGGACGTGTGTCTCCTGTGTGCTGTGTGTGTGCAGGACGTTTGTCTCCTGTGTGCATGGTGTGTGCAGGACGTGTGTCTCCTGTGTGCTGTGTGTGTGCAGGACGTGTGTCTCCTGTGTGCATGGTGTGTGCAGGACGTGTGTCTCCTGTGTGCATGGTGTGTGCAGGACGTGTGTCTCCTGTGTGCATGGTGTGTGCAGGACGTGTGTCTCCCATGTGCATGGTGTGTGCTGTGTGTGTGCAGGACGTGTCTCCCGTGTGCATGGTGTGTGCTGTGTGTGCATGACGTTTGCCTCCCGTGTGCATGGTGTGTGCTATGTGTGTGCAGGACGTGTGTCTCCCGTGTGCATGGTGTGTGCTGTGTGTGTGCAGGACGTGTCTCCCGTGTGCATGGTGTGTGCTGTGTGTGTGCAGGACGTGTGTCTCCCGTGTGCATGGTGTGTGCAGGACGTGTGTCTCCCGTGTGGTTTCCGGAGCTTACGATTAAGGGCTCGCGGTTGATGTTGCCGAGGTCCAGTGACAGCACGTAGTCGCGGCTACCCACGTACATCCGGTCCTGGTCCTGATCCAGGAGGAGGATCCGGTAATCACTGGTGTTAAACCCGAAACTAAAGGAGCGGGCGGTGCGGGACTCCATGAGGTCTGAGGGAGGACAAGGGAGAGTGGGAAATATACATACTCCCCTATATACAGCACACGTATACATACTCCCCTATATACAGCACACGTATACATACTCCCCTATATACAGCACACGTATACATACTCCCCTATATACAGCACACGTATACATACTCCCCTATATACAGCACACGTATACACACCCTCATATATACAGCCCATGGGTGTGCGCACACACACGCACACACGAGGTGTCGGCTCCTTGTGACCTTGGGCGAGTCACTTTATCTCCCTGTGCCTCAGGCATCAAACACATAGATTGTAAGCTCTGCGGGGCAGGGACCTGCGCCTGCAACATGTCTCTGTAAAGCGCTACGTAAAACTAGCAGCGCTATACATCAAACAATTATTATTAATTATTATTATATAAATAATCCCATATACACAGCACACGTATAAATACTTCAATATATATATATTCCTATATACAGGGCCGGTGCAAGGGTATTAGACACCTTAGGCAAATCAACAGCCTTGCGTTTCTCCTACAAACGCGCACACACACTTATTTTTAGAAAATGAATATTGTGTGTTAGTATGAATACAGATTCTGTATTTATAATGACAGATTTATTTTACATTTAAAAAGAGAATATGAGGGACGTGGTGAAGGACGCGGCCCCTGAATCGTTTCATTTCACCGGTATCAGAACATGGAATTGAGAACTGGGAACTTTTAAGATATTTACAACTAATGGGCTTTGCTCAGCAGGATGTCCCGAGGTTCCCCCGCTCAACCGTCAAGGATATCTGTCTAAGGCCCCGCACTCAATCCGAGGTCACCTCCACACCCCCCGTGTCCCCCAAGGCAAAAACAGAAGTAATGGCGGATCTCAGGCAGTATAGCGGGTTCCTGAGTCCGTGTGGGGGCAGTTTGGGGGATTATTACACGTGTGTTCCCCCCACACGCTCAGGACACTATATATACTGCCTGGGAATCGCTCACACACGTCTGTTAGCGATAGTCTAATGAGTCCGCGATGAGATTTATTCATTAGGGGTTCGCAGACACAATGATTTTCTAGCAGGGGGAGCAGAGGGTAATAAGGCTGGGGCACGCTGTACTAGAGGTTTCAGTCTCAGATGGCAGAAAGCGCGAAGATTGTTTTAATGGAAAAGTTCTGATTTCTATCTGCGAGACTCCTCCACTTACGCTCTGAGAGACAGCTTCCGGTCACATAAAATCAATGACACTGTCTCCGAATCAGTGCGTCCGCGTCTGCTAGAGACAGAGACTGCCACGCTGCCCGACCCGCTGCCTGATCAGCTGTTTAGTTTAGGTCCCTAGAAGGGCCCTGTTTTATTGAGCACTTTGAAGAAGTAAAAGCTGATGGGACGTATCTTATTATTGCTGGAACGGGGAAATAAAATGGACATTCTGACGCACAAAGTAATCCTGTGATCAGCCCCTTCCCTGGGGCCTGCGCGGGAGAGATCCCAGGGAGACAGGGTTACTATAAGAACTCCATGGATCACCCACAGTACACAATGCCAACCGGAATCCACACCGAGGCGGAGTAAAACATTCCTGACAGTTTACAGTGGCAGCCATTTTTAAAAAACCCCAGAAGATGCTATTTTCCAACAACATTGGAACCCAAGTAGAATAATCGGTTGGATTTCACCATGAATGGTCCGACTGGGATAAAACACGGGAATGTAAAGGCAGTTTGTAATAAATAGACTGATTAGTGCAATTAGGTGGGTTTGCTGTGAGATAACGGATGGGTTGCCGATAACCCTTAATCTGCCAGAGGGGCATTGCAATGCAGATAAGGGCTTAAAGCACAGTCCGGATGCCTCAGGTGATCCGCCAGGAATGGCTTGTCCATACATACAATTTAAAGGACACCCTCCAGCATACACAGGCATCAGCTGTCTGTAAGCTCATCCTATTCATACATAGATATGTTCTGACACACAGATTTATACACAGACACACAGGGTGTCCCCCCCCAGCACAATCTGCTGCAGGGACACACGGCTTCACACACACACCCAGTGACGAGAGGGATAAAGGCCCAGCTGTCTCACACAGATCGAGGGGCTCAGGGCGCCCTATTAATAGGTGCCCGCGTCTGTGCTGAGGTAACGCTGTATTTTTGGGCTGCGGGCAAAGTACAGCAAAACCCAACGCCCCAGCCACTGAATAGAGGGGCTGAACACAGGGGTGCACCCTGACTTACAGAGGGCAGACACACAGCAAAGCCCCGTCCTGTCCCCCTCCAGAGGGCAGATATAAAACATGACATGGGCGGGATAATGCGGGCGGGATACAGATTTTAGGAACCATCGCTGGATCTGCCGAGTGAAGGAGATCTCAGCTGATCAATGGGGGGCACGCATGGTTTGGGGGATTTCTGACATATATAAATGCAGCTTTACACGGTCTGCGGAAGTATTTTGCCTTTCCCCAGGATGCATCCTAAAACAATGAACCCGTTTGCAGCACGGCGGCCCTGCGCTTTGTCTTCTGCAATCTCTGCGTTTTCTGTAGGTATGTCTTTATTTGTATAGCGCTATCCATATACACAGCGCTGCGCGGCAGGAATACATGGAACAGAACACTGTAACGGGAATAAGAGCTACAAGAAACATTAGGTGATGGAGTCTCTGCCCCAAAGAGCTTACAGTCTAAGGTGCACATATGGAGGACTTACAGGGGCAGCAGGAGGTTGTTGTGGTCAGTGCGTATGCAAGGGGTCAGTGGGTACGCAAGGGGTCAGTGCGTACGCAAGGGGTCAGTGCGTACGCAAGGGGTCAGTGCGTATGCAAGGGGTCAGTGGGTACGCAAGGGGTCAGTGCGTATGCAAGGGGTCAGTGGGTACGCAAGGGGTCAGTGAGTACGCAAGGGGTCAGTGCGTACACAAGGGGTCAGTGCGTACGCAAGGGGTCAGTGCGTACGCAAGGGGTCAAGGTCAGTGCATGAACTATAATACTATTCAAAGGCGCTACTCAAAGGCTTTATTAAAGAGGTGTGGTTTTCTGTGGCGTCTTTCATTAGTTTGAGTGAACTTTGCCAACGGGTGTTCTAAAGATGGCTGACCCCTATGACTCACTTCTGTGCATGCAAGCTTGGCATGGTTATACAATTAGCGGTGGCTTGAAGCCGAAAACTGCACATAATGGTGACAATAAGGGTGTGTACTTGTATTGAATACGCTTGTTGATAGAGGGATAGGTGTCAAACAAGCACCTTTGTTCACCAGCCCTAAATAATGTAAATATCATACATCTGCCAATATCCCTCCCAACCCCCCCAAATTCCAATAGGAGGGAGCAGGGGAAGACAATTCGTGGCCTGACCTTTGGGGGTTAGAGGTCAAATACACATAAAACCACTGCCTAATCTGTTCCCCTCCGTGACCCCTGAGGGGCAAAGGTCACACACACACACAGGGACACATTTTATCACATGCAATAAGGGCGGCTGTGGAATTTAACCTTTTCCCTGCCATAGGGGCCTGCGACACAATGCAAAGTGAAGGCAGTTGGCATTTACGACTTGGAGGGGGGGGGGGGTCATTTATTAAACTGCAATAGTGCCGATTGGGACGCCTACTGACTTCCACGGGAGTTCCTGTCTCGCTGTTTAATGAAAACCCCTCTTAGGCCCAGCGCCCCAAAAGAGTGCAACGCTCGAACACACGTTCCATATGAAGGGGATCGGAGGCGTGCTGAAGCTTAGCACCGTTTGGCAGATCTGGGCCTTGCCGTTTACGTGCAGAGGCGGTGGGAATCGGGTCAGCACCAGTTCGGTGCTCAGGTTCTCCACATGTCTTCCCCCTTCATTAGCTCTCCCCTGATTGGCAGGTTCATTTCCTTCGCTTTGCCTCCCACTGAAGAACTGCCTGCAGGAGAAACCCCCCTGGCGTACATACATGTAGGGGACCACCCCCTCTTCTCCAGTATTCTCTTTTATGTGCATGGCGCTAACCTATTCCGCAGAGTAGTACAACGTGGGAGGGAGGACAATAACCCTGTATGAGAAAAGGAAGGAGGTCGTTGCCCCCAGGAGCTTACACTCTAACCCAGACTTACCTCTGTAGGATAGGTAGACGCGGGGGGGCCGGGCAGCCCATGCACTCAGCGGCAGATGGAGCAGCAGCAGGAGCAGTAAGGGCAGAGCTGTCACACACATGGTGACACCAGCCTACGCACACAGGGAGACAGATGCGGATTGTCATGAGAGAGAGCGAGGCCTCAAACATTGGGATTCCCACGGTAACAGCGGCAGAGCTCGCTCAGAGAGGGGCACAATGAGGGAGAGATGGGCTCTTATACACAGGATCGTGCTACTGCTGAAGCGGCAGTCCCAGCGGGCCGTGCAACACCTTCAGTACCATGTAATAACCGTCCCATTATTGTATTGTATGTCTTTATTTATATAGCGCCATTAATGTACATAGTGCTTCACAGTAGGAATACACGGGGTAATCATATATATAACAGATAATATAAATAACAGGTCACGGGAATAAGTGCTTCAGACATAAACGTAACATTAAGGAAGAGGAGTCCCTGCCCCGAGGAGCTTACAGTCTAATCTAATAATTATTAACGCTGTGTTTAAAGGGACAGCCCTTCTAGGACCAAGTAACTAAATGGCTGTGGCATGTTTAACACGTTAAATATAGATTTGTAAGAAATCAGGCGCGTTTAGAAACATATATATTTTTTTTTTTTACATTTATTGTTTCGCTGGGGAAAGAAATGTTTGGGGAGGATGTTACAATCTTTATCTAAATTGTGATTTTCTATTGTTCTTTGTTTGTTAAGGCAGGAGTGACCAACTCCAGTCCTGATAACCACCCCCCCCCCCCTAACAGGTCAGGTTTTCAGGATATCCCAGCTTCAGCACAGGTGGCTCAATCAGATGCTCTGCTTGAGCCACCTGTGCTGAAGCAGGGATATCCGTAAAACCTGAACTGTTGGGGGGGGCCTCCCTGTGTTAAGCAAGGCCGATGCCGTTGTTGGATTTTTAAAAAACACGAAGTATCTGAAATGCGTGTACAACAAACAAAGAAACGCGTCTTTTTTACAGGACACAGGTGAGTATAATATTTTCCTTTACGAGTGATTCAACCTTTCTAAGGGAACCAGTTATACTGCTAAGTTTAAGGGTTTTAGACCTGAAATCATGCTCAATAAACACAGGTAAAGGCACAATGACCACATCACATATACAATAATTGCTGTTAATCTCATATCTATCTGGTGCAACGATCTGACGGCTGCAGGGACGACTGCTATATAATCAAGCAGCTTTTTGTATGTATGTATAGCTATATATTTAGATAGCACCATTCAGGTACATAGCGCATTACAATACACAAGACATCCTATTATAATACGATAGAAATACGCACATAAAACAATAGGAAAAGGAGACCCTGCCCCGAAGAGCTTACAATCCAAGTTAAATATTTTTCTTCTCTTAATTATATATATATATTTGCCAGTTAAATTGATCCATTATTATCACTACAGCTCAAACCCGTAATAACGCGGTGCCAGCGCGGCTCCCAATTTTCGTATGTATGAATACTTCACAACACGATTATTGGTGTCTTAAATACTTTATTGTACAATGCGTACAATTGCACTTTATTTATAACGCGACCCGCTTATAGCGCAATGTGATTCTTTGGACCCCAAGCACAGCGTTATAAGGGGGTTGAGCTGTATATGTAATCTCTGTAAGAAAACATGCTACTATGTTATGTCCTTTATTCTTTATGTCAGGAATGGCCAACTCCAGTCCTCAAGGGCCCCCAACAGATCAGGTGTTAAGGATATCCCTGCTTCAGCACAGGTGGCGCAGTCTTCGACTGCACCACCTGTGCTGAAGCAGGGATATCCTTAACACCTGTCTTGATGGTGGCCCTTGAGGACAGGAGTCGGCCGCCCCCCTGCTTGATAACATTATTTTAAATGATATGTAATGGCAGTTAAATAAAAATAAATGTTCAAAGCAGGATTATAAATCACCAGGATGGAACGAGAGCGGAGGCACCCGCCCCCCCCCCCAACACCCCCCCCTCCCCCCCCCCCCCCCCCCCCCCCCCACCCGCCCCGCTGCACCTCGAGACCAGGGCTTAAAAAGAATTTCTCCGCAAGGAAGGGAGCGTTCAAGGATACGCGGGTGAAGAGGAAGTCCTTATAACAGGGAGTTCTGCAGGAGGAAATGATGCCTGGGAGCGAGACATTGGAAATGGGAATATATTTAGAATAGTCATTTCTTTTATGGGAAATGGCTTTTTTTGGGGGGGGGGGCTGGGAAGAGATGTTTGGGAGTTCCTGTACAAAGAATTCCCGTAATAAAGAGGGGTCACTAATGAAACGATATGGTTGTTAGGGACGGGTACGGCTGTAGGGCTGGAAGGGGCCTCGCTGCAGCGCGTTAGAAATAACTCCGCACCTCGCACTTTCTGCAGGGGGTCAGTTCAGGTGGAGGGCTGGGGGGGGGGGCGAGGGGGGGCTGGGGATCCCTGTGCCAGGCACTAGATAGGGGAGTTGCTCTGTGTTTTCATGCATAACCCGAACTGAGAAAGAGGCGAGGGGGGGGAGCGGCGTGAAGGCAGAGAGACAAAGTGAGAAGGGAGAGGGGGTGAGAACAGGAGGAGAGCAGGCAGGGAGAGGGAACCTAAGAGACAAAGAGAGTTGGGGATGGGATGGAGGGAAGCAGGCAGTGAGCTAGGAGAGAGAAAAGCTGAGGGAGAGACCGAGGAGAGAGAGAGACCGAGGAGAGAGAGAGAGAGACCGAGAGAGAGAGAGAGGACAGAGAGGACAAAGAGAGAGAGAGAGAGAAGACAGGACAGAGAGAGTAAGGAGAGACAGGACAGAGAGACCGGACAGAGAGAGATAGGACAGAGAGAGTAAGGAGAGAGAGACAGGACAGAGAGAGTAAGGAGAGAGACTGGACAGAGAGAAGAGAGAGGACAGAAAGAAGAGAGAGACATGAGAGAGACAGAGAGAAGAGAGAGACAGAACAGAGAGTAAGGAGAGAGAGACACACAGGAAAGAGAGAGAGGACAGAGTAAGGAGAGAGACAGGACAGAGAGAAGAGAGAGATAGGTCAGAGAGAGACAGGTCAGAGAGAAGAGAGATAAAGGACAGATATTGACAGGTCAGAGAGAAGAGAGAGAAAGGACAGAGAGAAGAGAGAGAGAGACCAGTATCTGGAATTCTCCAAGTACACAGGAGTACATGAAACAATGCATGCCGGGCTGAGCTGGGCCGCTTTCCTGTACTGCTCACTGTACAGAAGAGAGCACTGACATTCTGGGCTCACCTAAACACCAACCACCCACAGTCTTACTGCCACAGAGCAATGAGAAGCCAGGACCTCCTCACTAAACCCTGTGCCATCAAACAACTTGTCCTCTCACTCCCAGAACAAAACCCCACACAGATCAACAGCCTGCCGAAAAAACAAATCAACTCAATCGCCAGCGAAATGAAGGAGCAGTATGTGACTATGTGGGAAAATGATATCCAACGCTCAAAGAACCTGGAGACCTACCACAGCCTACAGAGAGAATACACTCTGGCACCCTACCTACTGAAGGGAAAAGACCCAAAACAGAGACAGACCCTGAGCCAGTACCGAATGAGCGCCCACAGCCTAGAAATAGAAACAGGCAGGCACAGACAGAACTGGAAGCCCCGGGAGATGAGACTGTGCCAGTGATGTGAGCTAGGAGAGGTGTGTGAGAGAGACAGGCAGACACAGACAGAACTGGAAGCCCCGGGAGATGAGACTGTGCCAGTGATGTGAGCTAGGAGAGGTGTGTGAGAAAGACAGGCAGACACAGACAGAACTGGAAGCCCCGGGAGATGAGACTGTACCAGCGATGTGAGCTAGGAGAGGTGTGTGAGACAGGCAGACACAGACAGAACTGGAAGCCCCGGGAGATGAGACTGTGCCAGCGATGTGAGCTAGGAGAGATGTGTGAGAGACACAGGCAGACGCAGACAGAACTGAAAGCCCCGGGAGATGAGACTGTGCCAGTGATGTGAGCTAGGAGAGGTGTGTGAGACACAGGCAGAACTGGAAGCCCCGGGAGGTGAGACTGTGCCAGCGATGTGAGCTAGGAGAGGTGTGTGAGACACAGACAGAACTGGAAGCCCCGGGAGATGAAACTGTGCCAGCGATGTGAGCTAGGAGAGGTGTGTGAGAAACAGTCAGACACAGACAGAACTGGAAGCCCCGGGAGATGAGACTGTGCCAGCGATGTGAGCTAGGAGAGGTGTGTGAGACAGGCAGACACAGACAGAACTGGAAGCCCCGGGAGATGAGACTGTGCCAGCGATGTGAGCTAGGAGAGGTGTGTGAGACAGGCAGACACAGACAGAACTGAAAGCCCCGGGAGATGAGACTGTGCCAGTGATGTGAGCTAGGAGAGGTGTGTGAGAGACACAGGCAGACACAGACAGAACTGGAAGCCCCGGGAGATGAGACTGTGCCAGCGATGTGAGCTAGGAGAGGTGTGTGAGACAGGCAGACACAGACAGAACTGAAAGCCCCGGGAGATGAGACTGTGCCAGTGATGTGAGCTAGGAGAGGTGTGTGAGACACAGGCAGAACTGGAAGCCCCGGGAGATGAGACTGTGCCAGCGATGTGAGCTAGGAGAGGTGTGTGAGATATACAGGCAGACACAGACAGAACTGGAAGCCCTGGGAGATGAGACTGTGCCAGCGATGTGAGCTAGGAGAGGTGTGTGAGACAGGCAGACACAGACAGAACTGGAAGCCCTGGGAGATGAGACTGTGCCAGCGATATAAGCCAGGAGAGGTGTGTGAGACAGGCAGACACAGGCAGAACTGGAAGCCCCGGGAGATGAGACTGTGCCAGCGATGTGAGCTAGGAGAGGTAGAAGATGAAACACACTTCCTGCTGCCTTGCACACAATACTCTGAAATGAGGAGTGCCCACCTGGAGAAACTCACAGCCCTTATCCAGAACTTTAATAATATAGAAGAGAACCAAAAAAATAGCGATCCTCCTGGGAGAAGATGAAACCCGGCAGAACTAGCTGCACACTATATCAGCACCTGTTACTAACCCCCACATCCCTGTGTGTTACTGTTACCCATGTACCGTGCAATCATTATACCCTACCCACTATAATTCATGTACTGTGTAATCATTATACCGTAACCACCAATAATTCATGTACTGTGTAACCATTATACCCTGCCCCCTATTATTCACGCTTTGGCAATACTGAAATGTTCTTTCGTCATGCCAATAAAGCTTACTTGATTTGATTAGCAGGACAGGGAGTACGGAGAGAGACAGGACAGAGAGGAGAGACAGGACAGAAAGTACTGAGAGAGAGAGACAGGTCAGAGAGAAGAGAGGTAGAACTAGAAAAGTCAGAGGAGAGGGGGACAGGTCAGAGAGAAGAGAGGTAGAACTAGAAAAGTCAGAGGAGAGGGGGACAGGTCAGAGAGAAGAGAGGTAGAACTAGAAAAGTCAGAGGAGAGGGGGACAGGTCAGAGAGAAGAGAGGTAGAACTAGAAAAGTCAGAGGAGAGGGGGACAGTGAGAGATGGGCGCGAGTGCAGACAGATAGAGGGAAGTACTAAGTGAGTAAAAAGGGGGAATTCTCAGAGTATGGGGATCCCCGGGATGGAGAGGGTCCTGACTGAGTGCAGGTTGTTAGGTGAAGATTTCCGGGTGGGGGGGAGGGGGGTTTGGGAGCTGGGTATCTTAAATCTGTGCTCATAGATGAGGGTGTGATTAGTGCTGACAAATGAGGGCGTGGATATGCAGTTTGGGGAGGTGGTAGAGACCCTTAAATCAGCTTCTAGACTGAATATACTTATATACGGGTACATAGGAGGCAGTATATATAACCCTATTGCTGCTGAACGTGCCGGCAGGCACTGAGAGCAAATAGTATGTAGGTAGATGGGTGAGAGGTCAGTATCTCCAGTCAACTGACCGGTTGCAGATGGGCAGGGAAGCAAGAGAAGCGTATGGACCTTCAGTTAGCTGACCGCTTACACATTGCTGGATGAAGGTATCAGCGTGTTAAAGGTAAATGGAAGAGCAGATAGATACCTGCGGTCAGCTGGTGGTTGGGTGAGGATGTCTGAGAATGGACAGGTAGGTCAGCAAGGAGTTAGGTACCTTCGGTCAATGCAGACAGCCTGCAGGTGGTTAGGGTCCTCCGAGGGGTACCAGCTTCCCAGACATGTCTCTGTTCTTCTGTACAGTTCTCGGAGCAGCAGCCCAGCGCTGGAACGGACATCAGAGGGGGTCAGTGAGACGCACGGCACAGTGTGTCCCTGAGTGTTTGTGGGTCAGTGCCACTGTGTGTGGGTTTGTGTAGCTAAGTGCGATTGTGTAGATCTGCCTGCGTTTGTGTGCGGGAGGCTTCCAGTCCGACGGGTGCTGACAGCTACACTTTCCATTCTGTTGGAGTGAGAAGGGAAGAGAGATAGACAAGAGAGGGGAGGAGAGGGAAAGAGAGGGAACAGAGGGGAGAGGGAGGGCAAGTGGGAGCGAATAAGAGGGAGGATAGAGGGAGGGACTAGAACAGAAGAGGTATGAGGGAGGGGAGAAGATTAAAGGGAAGAGGAGGACTAGTGCAAAAATACCTGAAAGAGAGGGATTTCTCAGGAAGAAGCGGAGCAAGGAGGCGAGATATATCCAGGAGAGAGAGAGAGGAGGGCAAAAGAGACACCTGGGAAAGAGACAAGAAAACGAGGAGGAGGAGAGGGAGGGATCATGGAGAGGGCTGAGGTATGAGGGAGGAGAGACAGGACTAAGGGACAGGGAGGAGAGTGTAATACCTGGAAGGAGAGAAGGAGAGAGAGAGCTGGAGAGAGAGAATGCAGATACAAGCAGGCTCACTGTCTCTGTCTCTGACTCTCTCTCCCTCTCTCTGACTCTCTCTCTGTGTCTCTGTCTCTCTCTCTCTCTCTCTCTGACTCTCTCTCTCTCTGACTGTCTCTCTCTCTCTGACTCTCTCTGTCTCTCTCTCTCTGACTGTCTCTCTCTCTCTGACTGTCTCTCTCTCTCTCTGACTGTCTCTCTCTCTCAGTCTCTCTCCCTCTCTCTGTCTCTCTTCTAACAGCTGTGTACAGACCTGAGCGTTATGGTTTGGCATTACAATGTGTTTAACCCCTGTCACGCCAACACACACACTGAAACAGCACAGTACAAAAGGGATTTCCCCAGGTCCCACGCGCACAAAACCAGCTTCCCTGCGCCCAAATTATAACAGCACCCCGGCAAGTGGGTGTGCGTCAGGTGTAAGGCGGACACTGGTCACTCTCCGCCAGGACACAGGGCAATCTCCGTGGGAAAACAACAACCGGCGTTATCCTCCACTGCCCACAGGCACATGCCCGATAGGGAAGTTACGAAATCTTTCAGCCAACGAACCACATTCACTCCAAAGCCGCTCTCTGGTTAATGGCAAAAAAATTCTCTCCCTTTGCCCCCAAACAATAACTTTTCTGTGTGTTCTGCCTCCCGTAGCCATGAAAGACCCATTACAAATGCCCTTCTTTGCATGTTCGCGTGACCTTGGGGTGCCCTCTGTTCTTTGTTTAACAATCCACTGCTGACAAATACTCCATTTATACCCAGAGCAGGTACATCACTCTGCCTGCTATCACCCCCCCTCCCCTATACTCCCTGCTATCATCCCCCCCTCCCCTATACTACCTGCTATCAACCCCCCCCCCCTCCCCTATACTCCCTGCTATCACCCCCCTCCCCTATACTCCCTGCTATCACCCCCCCCTCCCCTATACTCCCTGCTATCACCCCCCCCCCTCCCCTATACTCCCTGCTATCACCCCCCCTCCCCTATACTCCCTGCTATCATCCCCCCTCCCCTATACTCCCTGCTATCACCCCCCCTCCCCTATACTCCCTGCTATCACCCCCCCTCCCCTATACTCCCTGCTATCATCCCCCCTCCCCTATACTCCCTGCTATCACTCCCCCTCCCCTATACTCCCTGCTATCACCCCCCCTCCCCTATAGTCCCTGCTTTCACCCCCCTCCCCTATAGTCCCTGCTTTCACCCCCCTCCCCTATACTCCCTGCTATCACCCCCCCTCCCCTGCACTATACTCCATGCTATCACCCCCCCTCCCCTATACTCCCTGCTATCACCCCCCTCCCCTATACTCCCTGCTATCACCCCCCCCGTCCCCTATACTCCCTGCTATCACCCCCCCTCCCCTATACTCCCTGCTATCACCCCCCCTCCCCTATACTCCCTGCTATCACCCCCCCTCCCCTATACTCCCTGCTATCATCCCCCCTCCCCTGCACTATACTCCCTGCTATCACCCCCTCCCCTATACTCCCTGCTATCACCCCCCCCTCCCCTATACTCCCTGCTATCACCCCCCTCCCCTATACTCCCTGCTATCACTCCCCCTCCCCTATACTCCCTGCTATCATCCCCCCTCCCCCTATACTCCCTGCTATCACCCCCCCCCCCTCCCCTATACTCCCTGCTATCACCCCCCTCCCCTATACTCCCTGCTATCACCCCCCCTTCCCTATACTCCCTGCTATCACCCCCCCTCCCCTGCACTATACTCTTTATCACCCCCCCATCCCTGCACTATACTCCCTGCTATCACCCCCCCCCCTCCCCTATACTCCCTGCTATCACCCCCCCTCCCCTATACTCCCTGCTATCACCCCCCCTCCTCCCCTGCACTATACTCCCTGCTATCACCCCCCCTCCCCTATACTCCCTGCTATCACCCCCCCCTATACTCCCTGCTATCATCCCCCCTCCCCTGCACTATACTCCCTGCTATCACCCCCCCTATATTACCTGCTATCATCCCCCGTCCCCTGCACTATACTCCATCTGCTATCACTCCACTCCCCTGCACTATACTCCCTGCTATCACTCCCCTGCACTGTACTCCCTGCTATCACCCCCCCTGCATTATACTCCCTGCTATCACCCCCCTCCCCTGCACTATACTCCCTGCTATCACCCCCTCCTGCACTATACACCCTGCTATCACCCTCCCTGCACTATACTCCCTGCTATCACCCCCCTCCCCTGCACTATACTCCCTGCTATCACTCCCCTGCACTATACTCCCTGCTATCACCCCCCTGCACTATACTCCCTGCTATCACCCCCCCCGCACTATACTCCCTGCTATCCCTCCCCTGCATTGTACTCCCTGCTATCACCCTCCCTGCACTATACTCCCTGCTAGCACCCCTCCCTGCACTATACTCCCTGCTATCACCCCCCCTGTAATATTCTCCCTGCTATCACCCCTCCCTCCCCTCCGCTATATTCCCTGCTATCACCCCCCCTACACTATACTCCCTGCTATCACCCCCCTTCCCCTGCATTATACTCCCTGCTATCACCCCCCTCCCCTACACTATACTCCCTGCTATCACCCCCCTCCCCTGCACTATACTCCCTGCTATCACCCCCCTCCCTTGCAGTATACTCCCTGCTATCACCCCCCTCCCCTGCACTAAACTCCCTGCTATCACCCTCCCCTGCACTATAGTCCCTGCTATCACCCCTCCCCTGCACTATAGTCCCTGCTATCACCCCTCCCCTGCACTATAGTCCCTGCTATCACCCCCCTCCCCTGCACTATACTCCCTGCTATCACCCCCTCCCCTCCGCTATACTCCCTGCTATCATCCCCGCTCCCCTGCACTATACTCCCTGCTATCATCCCCCCACTGCACTATACTCCCTGCTTTCACCCCCCTGCACTATACTCCCTGCTATCACCCCCCTGCACTATACTCCCTGCTATCACCCCCCATCCCCTATACTCCCTGCTATCACCCCCCCCCCTGCACTATACTCCCTGCTATCACCCCCCTCCCCTATACTCCCTGCTATCACCCCCCCTCCTGCACTATACTTCCTGCTATCACCCCCCTCCCCTATACTCCCTGCTATCACCCCTCTCCTGCACTATACTCCCTGCTATCACCCCTCTCCTGCACTATACTCCCTGCTATCATCCCCTCCCCTATACTCCCTGCTATCATTCCCGCTCCCCTGCACTATACTCCCTGCTACCACCCTCCCTGCACTATACTCCCTGCTATCACCCCCCTCCCCTGCACTATACTCCCTGCTATCACCCCCCCTGCACTATACTCCCTGCTATCACCCCCCCTCTGCACTATACTCCCTGCTATCACCCCCCTGCACTATACTCCCTGCTAGCACTCCCCTGCACTATACTCCCTGCTAGCACCCCTCTGCACTATACTCCCTGCTATCACCCCTCCTGCACTATACTCCCTGCTATCACCCCCTCCCCTGCACTATACTCCCTGCTTTCACCCCTCCTGCACTATACTCCCTGCTATCACCCCTCCTGCACTATACTCCCTGCTATCACCCCTCCTGCACTATACTCCCTGCTAGCACCCCTCCCTTCACTATACTCCCTGCTATCACCCCTCCTGCACTATACTCCCTGCTAGCACCCCTCCCTTCACTATACTCCCTGCTAGCACCCCTCCCTTCACTATACTCCCTGCTATCACCCCTCCTGCACTATACTCCCTGCTAGCACCCCTCCTGCACTATACTCCCTGCTATCACCCCTCCTGCACTATACTCCCTGCTAGCACCCCTCCCTTCACTATACTCCCTGCCAGCACCCCCCCCCTGCACTATACTCCCTGCTATCACCCTCCCTACACTATACTCCCTGCCAGCACCCCCCCCTGCACTATACTCCCTGCTATCACCCTCCCTGCACTATACTCCCTGCTGTGCGCAGCGTTTTCCTATATCTTCTGTTCATACACAGTACAGACAGACCCGCGGGCAGTGGCAGTGCCAGCCTCCCCTCACTCTGACACCAGAGCAGCCTGTGCTGGAGGCTGCAGCCTATTCTCTGTCCCAGCAGGACACTGAGGTATGGTAAATAACTGGGCAGGAAGCATAGCAACCAGCAGAGACGCATGCCACAGAAAGAGATATGCACAACAGCCCAGGGGCAGAGTGAGGCACACGGGTTATTTATAAGGGGCAGTGCAGTTGGGATGAATTAACGTGACATCAAATTAACTCCAGAATTGTATAGCCAGGCTAAGCCCTCTGGCTGCAAGAAGGGGTGAGGAATGCCCTGCTCTCTCTGGGAATGGGGGATCACATACAGACACAATAGAGGAGTGTGGAGGGGAAAGGGAGAGCCCAAGCCAGCACAGGGAGGAGAGGTCAGCGCGCACACCGCTACATAGAAACCGCTCCAAACATCTTTCGTCCCCTCCCGAAGGAATTCAAAACACACGGCTTATCTGGGGTCCCTGGATGGAGACCAGAACACAGAGGGGGGGGGGGGGGGAGAGCACAACAAAGGCCGCCAGAGATGGAGGCAAATACAAATAGGAAAGAACAAGGGCGCTCAACGCCAGTCCTCAAGGGCCCCCCCCTCCCCTCAACATGTCAGGTTTTCAGGATATCCCTGCTTCAGCACAGGTCGCTCTATCAGTCCCTGCTTCAGCCCAGGTGGCTCAATCAGACCTTGCTTCAGCACAAATGGCTCAATCAATCCTTGCTTCAGCACAGGTGGCTCAATCAGTCCTTGCTACAGCACAGGTGGCTCAATCGGTCTCCTGCTTCAGCGCAGGTGGCTCAATAAGAGGCTCAGGCAAGCTGGGATATCCTGAAAGCCTGACCTGCTTGGGAAGGGGGGGGAGGGGGTGAGGAGTGTAGTTGCGTGCCCCGGGGATAGGGACTGACTGGGACAGCAGAGAGGTAATCGGAGCACAAAGCACCGTTACACCTGGCAGAGGGGCAGGGCTATGCAATTTGGGAGATGTTGGACAAAGACAGCCTGGAGGGGAAGAAGGGAGAGAGAGATATGTTGAGATGGCGATAAATACAGGGCTAAGGAGAAACAGGATGCCAAGAGTGACTCAACGAGGGCTATTCAATAAACTGCAACTGTGCCAATGGGGGCACTATTGTGCAGAAACACCCATTGACTTCAATGGGAGTTTCTATGCTATAGTGCCCCGATTGGCACTATTGCAGTTTACTGAATAACCCCCCAATGTGCGAAATAACTGTACCGTTAATACATCAGGTGCATTACCTTCAGCAAGGTGCATCGAGGTAGGGTCAGAGCAGGACAGGACGTGCTGGGGCTGCCGCTGATTTTCGGTTCCGGACGCCAGTAACTTCTTTATCTCCGACAGTGCAAACGCTGGAAAGAAGGGACACAGAAGTGTGGAATGTGCTAAGGGGCTAATAAAGTGTGGGAGACTCCCACTGTGAGCCGTGCTTCACACAGCCACTGAAAGGCCCACAGCTATCAAACTGTGTGTCCCAATGGGAGGATGGAGAGCGGGGTGGATTACAGCATTTTCTTTTAACTCGTTCTCAGATGCTTGAAGAGCACACCTAAATCGGGCAAGATGGGAGCCAGGAAGCCATTAATGCCAATGCAAGTGTGCCAGGAGAACAACCATGCCAAGGAGAGAAGGCACCAGAAATGCCATACCACTATCAAATGGTGCAAGAGAATGTCTATGGCAATGGAAGGGTGCAGGAAACCACCCGGGTCAAGGAAAACCGATGCCCCCAAATCTATGCCAAGGTTAGAGGATGCCAGTCATGCCAAGGTTCGGAAGTGCCAGACATTACCAATACCATGGAAGACGGTACTGGGAAGCACATACTGGGAGGGAGGAGAGTGCCGGAGAGCACTTATGCTCACGAGTGAGTTGGCTCAGAAGCATCTACAAGAGAAGAGAAGAGCTGATCCTGTGTAACCAAAGTGGTTCCAATGTAGTGCGTGATCCCCATTTAGACAATTTTCAATCTGAATGTTACCAAATTTCAGGGTGTTCCTGGCCCCGTGCTAACATTCCTCTTAGCGTGTTTAATCCTGCATTGTGAGCCAGCGATAAGAATCAGACAAACAGGCAGAGCAAGCTGGCAGAGAGAGATGGGAGAGGGGAGGGGTGGCGTGGTGGAACAGTGAAACAATCAGTACCCAGCTCAGAACAACCTCCCCTTATCTCTGGAGCTGCATGCCACCTACTGTGCTCCTCCAAGCAGATGGTGACACTGTCAGGGAATATGTGGGCGCTTGCGTGTGTGTTGCGTCTTACTTATCCACGGATAACACACGGGTAAGGGTGACTCAACCCGTTGCAGGATGTACTGCACCGTTATAAAGGCTGACCGACACGTGTGACTGCCCAAGGCCACATCTGGGTATGTTTCCTGCGTCCAGGGTGACGTGCAGTGATGTAAACACTTTTGTCTTTTCACTTTGACTCTACTTCTAAATATATATTTTAGGATTGTCGGCCTTCAGGAGCAAGGGGGTCCCCTTTCTTTTCTAGTTTTAAGAGTAGCGTTCTCATTAGCAAATCATATCCATATTTATCTCTACCTGCGTCCATCAGTGATACTAGAACTGGCAGGGTCCATAAGCAGCTAGGGAGGAGGGCAGACGCGCACAGTTCTGCGTCTCATGGCCGTTTTGTCCCATTTTGTTCACAGAAGCAGGCCTGCCAGCTTGGCAGATGGTGTCAATTCTCTGGGTATCGGATTACCCTCAGAAACTAGTTGTTGATCTGACATTTGACAAAGCGGCATTCAGGGAGAAGACAAATACTTCTGCGCCACCCACTTTTTGGTGCAGCAACGCAGCGTCCCGTACGATCGCCATAATAATGCGTCCAGGTGCTTGGGAAACACATGCAGCACAGCCATACCGGTATCAGGTTGTGCGCCGGAAACCTTGGCGAAGAAGCACATGGCGCTCTTCTGTTGTGGCGGAGTGTTCTCTGCCGGTATGAACGATTTACTCCTCAGGAAAACACTACAGTGTAACCTGTAGGTGCATGTAGCATTCACACATGCTTTGCCATATTACATGGCTATACTAGCACACGTATGCTGCCAACATGGTGTACATACAAATGAAATCTACAGTACATGGAGGAATGTCTCATTTTCAGTATACGCTGCATGAGCCTGTGTATTACACATTCCTTTTTCTGTGGACCCAGAAGATGACCGTCATTGGGACTGCTCGAGTCAGTGTCGCTTTGCTTTCTCCTGGGCTTGTAGTTCGGAGAAATCGTCATCTGATAACATCTACAGAATTGTGCGCTGCCCGGGTACAAATGCACGGTGGTCTCATTCCTGGTGGTAATCTGCCCGTTTCAGAGAACACATGTAGTACAGAGGTGCGATTGGTTTTGTTTATGCTTTAAGGCTGTGTCCCAAGTGTGTGGCTGTGACTGCTTATTTGAAACGCAGAGATCTCACTCCTAGCTGGTTTCTGATCAGCCTGTATCAGAAAATATGTAAGTGCAACATTCAGCTAGTTTCTGGAGGTCAGGCCTCTCAATTCGAGCACTGCGCTTCTAGGCACGTCTGTCTTACCGAGAGCTGCTTGTATCAGAGAATAACACGCATAAGCGTGACCCTACTTCTGTCTGTATCCGCGCCTAGCACATGAAGAGGACTATTAATTCCTAGTCTTATTCCGTGAAGCGTCTCACGTTGCGTCTAATCCGTTGCTAGGCAACAACCGGGACAGCCTTTGGATTTCCTCTTGCTATCTGTGCCACTTAGGAAGCCTTTAGGCACCACATCACATCGATCTTGGCTGCCTAGACCAAGGTTCCAGGAAGGACCAAAACACTAACGAGCGACCGTTCGACTCCATTGTGACAGTTCATTGCGCCCAAGGCTTCCACAGTACTTTTCCAGTGGTACGTGCTGTACTCTACCTATATCCAAGATCCAAAAGGAGCGATTGACTCCTAAAACCTTGCATCCCAGCATGCATGCTGAATAATGACAATCAATGATTGTATTGTACTACATACAGGTGTGCTGCATCCAGAACAAACAAGGCAATAGGTCTTTGTCTAAGTCATGGTGCGCGTATATACCTTTATCCCAAGAAAGCACATCCTAGTGTGCGTATATACCTTTATCCCAAGAAAGCACATCATGGTGTGCGTATATACCTTTAGCCCAAGAAAGCACATTGTGGTGCACATATATACCTTTACCCAAGAAAGCACATCGTGGTGTGCGTATATACCTTATCCTAAGAAAGCACATCATGCTGTGGACTTGTACGCCATTTAAATAATAAAAATTTGCCATTTTGTAACAAATTATTTGGTCATACGATGATTCTTAGCATTTTTTTTTGTGCTCAACATTCAAGACAGGTAACATTTTAGATTTTGAAGGGGTAATTAAATATTTAATCTCTAATGATTACATACAGTACGTGTGTATTTCTAGGGGGAAACAGACATGTTTTGAGTGACTTGTATTTCACAAAAACTATTTGAAAACTGCACCTATATTAAAATGATTCAATTTGTTAGCTTTCTAACAGTGTCGAGATGTTTAAACCCCCTCCATGTGCCCTATAATCACACTGGACTTTACACCTATACCAGGGGTGGGCAAGTCCAGTCCACAAGGGACACCAACAGGTCAGGTTTTCAGGATACCCCTGCTTCAGCAGAGGTGGTGCAGTCTTCAACAGCCACTTGTGCTGAGGCAGGGACATCTTGAAAGCCTGACCTGTTGGTGGCCCTTGTAGACTGGACTTGCCCACCCCTGACTTGTATACACACAGGTGTCCTGCGGATTGAACTGTTCCGACTCCATACGTTGCCGACCTTTGCTGTCCTTCCAGAGCTAAATGAGGGTTACTCAGACCGACGACCAACACAGATCATCAAGGAGGAAGCTTTTATTAAAAATTAACAACTCCCCAGGGGGTGGGGGAAGTAACTTTCTGTAAAGGACACAGAGGAATTGGTGAACAGAAGGAGATTAAGGAAAGGTGGATGAGATGTCGGTGATCAAACACTTCAACCCTCTAGGGGTGAAGGGGCCTGCAACACTATGTTATGCTACACATTACATGACCTCTAGGACTCGAGCAAGGGTGGTCAACTCCAGTCTTCAACGGCCACCAACAGGTCAGGTTTTCAGGATATCCCTGCTTCAGCACATGTGGCTCAGTCTACGACTGCACTTCCAGAGCTGAAGCAGGGATATCCTGAAAACCTGACCTGTTGGTGGCCCTTGAGGACTGGGAGTTGCCCACTCCCAGACTGGAGGGTTATAAAAAAAAGGTATGCTCATTAAATGTCTAAGGTTCCTTCTCCGGGGAGGCGGGAGACTTGGTGACTAAAAAGCCCACAGAGAAAACGAAGAAATACAAAATTATATAAGAACACAAACTTAAAAAGGTTTGGAAAGGAATTGCTTTTTCTCCCTCCTAAGTGGAGGGTAATCAGTGCGCTAATATCCTGAGCATTAAACCCTGCTGTGCAGCAGAAAACTAAACATCGACCACCTTGCACCCCACAACCTGCCCCGTGCCAGGATTTGCACACAGTGAGATAGAGCTGGGGCTGCAGGACATGCCAGAGACACGGAAGGTGCAGGGCAATTTACTTTCTATAGCTAATTATTTTTTTGCCTCCATTCCACAATTAATTTGCCCGGGTTGATTCTTTTACTTGGACTAGTGAAAATATAAATGGCTTTCAACCTTGCTAAATAGTGGTCGTGTGCATGCAGCCATTCCATGGGCCTTGCAGTGAGATTATGTGATGGGATAGGCAAGTCCTCTCAAGCTACACAAGTATAAAAACATATCGCGGGGCAGGGGGCAGAGTGGGCATGAAAGAAAGGCTCACGGGAGTGTCTTGAACAGGTGAAACGTGCCTTTTTCTATACAAGTATGCAAACTTTGAGAGGGGGAAAAAAAAAATAACAACAGTATTTTTTGGCCAGTGTTAGCCCTTTGGGTGCTATGGCATCTCTGGCAAAGCCCGGCATCGTTTAATCCGGAACACGGCAGAGGAGTCCCTCTCTCCCATTGCCGGGTTTCAGATCGCGAGCTCGACTGGGAGACGAGCACAATGGAGGCATGGGGCCCTCGGCGTGGCAGACCGCCATGATGTAGTGCAGGGGCGGCCAACTCCAGGTCAGGTTTTAAAGGATATCCCTGCTTCAGCACAGGTGATCACCGATTGAGTCACCTGTGCTGAAGCAGGCACTGTAGTTGAGCACCCCTGTTCTTTGGCACCCGAAGGGTTAAAATGTCAACGGGCAGGTCACATGACCCATTATAAAACCGCCAGTTTCCACAGAATTGCAGACATATTTTAGCAATGTGACCCTTCGCAAAAAAAGTCAGGAAAAACACAGTTTAAGAGAAATTCTTCAAATGTTTGTGAAAATTACCCATCTAGGGCCTGGTCTATAAGTGTACTGGGGCTGCACGTCCACATAACTGCCAGCAGAGGGTAGTGTGAGCGTCTTCAATCATTTTTTGCTCCATTTCATAAGTCAAAAAGTTGTTAACAAAAAAAATCCACAACACAACTGCATCGTCTACAGGTGAAAACCACTCAGAAGGGATCATCAAAAGCAGGGATAAGCACCTAGGAGTTATACATCAGTCCTTGTCTGAAGATATTCAGTGCTGTAACCTTCAAAAGTGTGTCTTTTGCACGGCCCGCAGGAACTAGTCCTCCCAAACCATCCGCGCCCACCTCTCTTTCTATAAATACATATACACAAACACAGCACGCCAGTGTACATACTCCTGTATTCATGGAAGAAGGACAGCTTTGAGAAGCGGAAAAGCAGTGAGACGGGGCGGCGGTTTACAAGGTGCTGTCGCCATGGGGAATTCTGGGCCGCTGGTAATTAAAAGGGGGTAATACATGGGCGTCTGAATTTTAGGATGAAAGGTGCAGCCAATTGCACAGATGTGGTAACAGTGGCTAGCATTAGAACGGGTTGATAGATGGTTTAAAAATAAAAAAAAAACGACTAATAAAAAGACCTGCATGGCATTAAAAATGAACCCTCTCCTTAACAGTGATGGTGTGAAGTCTGCCGGAAAACAAAATGGAACCCCCCACTCATACTAATTAAAATGATGAATCTTATTAAACTGCACCTAAAATCATAAGTGTACACGGGATACATTGAAGTTTCCATCCTCCTTTGCATTGCTAAAATGAAGAATTTGCTTTTTCTCACATAAAACCTGTTTTAAAAAAGGTAAAAAAAAAAAAAAAACACTTCTGTTTAAAATTAGAGCAAAACCTTAATAAATCCAATTTTTAATTAATTCTGACTCTTGTGCCTAGTCTGCTATCAGATGAACAGTGCAAATCCTACACAGGTTGCTATGGGGTGGCTTCCCCGCTATAGAAGGGTCAGTCCCCGGTAGCCTGGCTAGGGGAGTGGGAGTGTCTCGGGACTCTCAGCACTAAGCTCCTCGCTCTTCCTGCTGCTGCACTCACTGTGTCTCCTGCACTCCCTGCAGTACACCTGGCTCCCTAGGAAGTGAGGTGGGCCTGCTTCTCCTGCGTCTCCTAACCTCCGCTACCCATCTTCTTCCAGGTCGTCGTCTTCTCTTCCCGAGAGGCCCGAGGACTGCCCTGAATCGTCAGGATCCGGCACGGACTTTCCTGCCCCTTGTGCGTCTGCCGTCGACTCGACCATGTCATCGGGTACGGATTCTTCCTCCACCACTTCCTCCTCTTCCTCCTCGTCATCATCGTCGTCGGTACCTGACCACAGAAACAGAGGCCCCAAACGTGGATCCGATGAGACATTTAGTTCATTTCTAGGGTTTTTCTTCTCATAAGTATGGGTCAAAACATATTAAGCTTTAACCACAACAGGGTAGGAGGAAGGAAAGGCTCAGAGAGAAAAGACACCCACCCTGATAACGACACCGAGAGTGAAGCAGGGGAGCCTGGTTCAATTCCCGGTGTCGGCTCCAGGTGACCTTGTACAAGTCACTTTATCTCCCTGTGCCTCAGGCACCAAACAGATTGTAAGCTCCGCCCCGCACGCTGTACTGTAACGCACTCTGAGTCCCATTGGGAGAAAAGCGCTATATGAAATAAAGTTATTATTATTATTATTAATAAGATAAACCCTTTCAGCAGAAACCAGCTATATAAGGGCTGTTAGGTAGCACTCCACATCAGTGATAAACAAATAAAGTGAATTGGTGCACGGAAGCAGGGTGAACCTCTATCACCCCAAGGGGAATAGAGATATATACATATAGCCCCAGCACGCAACAATAGAAGCAATGAACAATAGTCAATTGGAATAAGTCAAAAGTGTATTTGAAAAATTATTTAAGCAGCTATACATGGAACCCGATAGCAGGGTATGGAGACAACCTCTCCTGTAGAGACAACCACACCAAGGAGGGGGAGGGGGGGAACAAGGGGAAAAGAATAAAAACACAAAAAGGGGGAGAAAATAATATATACGTACAATACACGTAAAGAATGGGGGTAATAAAATAATAGGGGGCAACGTTAACGTTTCGGGGCCATAGACGCCCCTTCCCACAAATGTAATATATCTGTGGTACTTCCCTAATTACCCCACCTCCACTCAGACATATCTCAATGGAAACAGCCCAGGAAGAGCACAATATGCTAATACAAAAGAGAGAATGGTTCTAAGCACCTAAAGCCGGCCCTTTCCGAGGGGTCACTGGCAAGCCGCTTACTAGCATAAACCGAACTATAGCTAGTGACAGCCCAGGCATCAGACAGCCAGAGGCAGTGACAGCCCAGGCATCAGACAGCCAGAGGTAGTGAGAGCCCAGGCATCAGACAGCCAGAGGCAGTGACAGCCCAGGCATCAGACAGCCAGAGGCAGTGACAGCCCAGGCATCAGACAGCCAGAGGTAGTGAGAGCCCAGCCATCAGACAGCCAGAGGTAGTGAGAGCCCAGGCATCAGACAGCCAGAGGTAGTGAGAGCCCAGCCATCAGACAGCCAGAGGCAGTGACAGCCCAGGCATCAGACAGCCAGAGGTAGTGAGAGCCCAGCCATCAGACAGCCAGAGGCAGTGACAGCCCAGGCATCAGACAGCCAGAGGCAGTGACAGCCCAGGCATCAGACAGCCAGAGGCAGTGACAGCCCAGGCATCAGACAGCCAGAGGCAGTGACAGCCCAGGCATCAGACAGCCAGAGGCAGTGACAGCCCAGGCATCAGACAGCCAGAGGCAGTGACAGCCCAGGCATCAGACAGCCAGAGGCAGTGACAGCCCAGGCATCAGACAGCCAGAGGCAGTGACAGCCCAGGTATCAGACAGCCAGAGGTAGTGAGAGCCCAGGCATCAGACAGCCAGAGGTAGTGACAGCCCAGGCATCAGACAGCCAGAGGCAGTGACAGCCCAGGCATCAGACAGCCAGAGACAGTGACAGCCCAGGCATCAGACAGCCAGAGGTAGTGAGAGCCCAGGCATCAGACAGCCAGAGGTAGTGAGAGCCCAAGCATCAGACAGCCAGAGGCAGTGACAGCCCAGGCATCAGACAGCCAGAGGCAGTGAGAGCCCAGGCATCAGACAGCCAGAGGCAGTGAGAGCCCAGGCATCAGACAGCCAGAGGCAGTGAGAGCCCAGCCATCAGACAGCCAGAGGTAGTGAGAGCCCAGGCATCAGACAGCCAGAGGCAGTGAGAGCCCAGGCATCAGACAGCCAGAGGCAGTGAGAGCCCAGGCATCAGACAGCCAGAGGCAGTGAGAGCCCAGGCATCAGACAGCCAGAGGCAGTGACAGCCCAGGCATCAGACAGCCAGAGACAGTGACAGCCCAGGCATCAGACAGCCAGAGCCCAGGCATCAGACAACCAGAGGGAGTGAGAGCCCAGGCATCAGACAGCCAGAGGGAGTGAGAGCCCAGGCATCAGACAGCCAGAGGCAGTGAGAGCCCAGGCATCAGACAGCCAGAGGCAGTGAGAGCCCAGGCATCAGACAGCCAGAGGCAGTGAGAGCCCAGGCATCAGACAGCCAGAGGCAGTGACAGCCCAGGCATCAGACAGCCAGAGGCAGTGAGAGCCCAGGCATCAGACAGCCAGAGGCAGTGAGAGCCCAGGCATCAGACAGCCAGAGGCAGTGACAGCCCAGGCATCAGACAGCCAGAGACAGTGACAGCCCAGGCATCAGACAGCCAGAGCCCAGGCATCAGACAACCAGAGGGAGTGAGAGCCCAGGCATCAGACAGCCAGAGGGAGTGAGAGCCCAGGCATCAGACAGCCAGAGGGAGTGAGAGCCCAGGCATCAGACAGCCAGAGGCAGTGAGAGCCCAGGCAGTGAGAGCCCAGGCATCAGACAGCCAGAGGCAGTGAGAGCCCAGGCATCAGACAGCCAGAGGCAGTGAGAGCCCAGGCATCAGACAGCCAGAGGCAGTGAGAGCCCAGGCATCAGACAGCCAGAGGCAGTGAGAGTCCAGGCAGTGAGAGCCCAGGCATCAGACAGCCAGAGGGAGTGAGAGCCCAGGCATCAGACAGCCAGAGGCAGTGACAGCCCAGGCATCAGACAGCCAGAGACAGTGACAGCCCAGGCATCAGACAGCCAGAGGCAGTGAGAGCCCAGGCATCAGACAACCAGAGGGAGTGAGAGCCCAGGCATCAGACAGCCAGAGGGAGTGAGAGCCCAGGCATCAGACAGCCAGAGGGAGTGAGAGCCCAGGCATCAGACAGCCAGAGGGAGTGAGAGCCCAGGCATCAGACAGCCAGAGGCAGTGAGAGCCCAGGCAGTGAGAGCCCAGGCATCAGACAGCCAGAGGCAGTGAGAGCCCAGGCATCAGACAGCCAGAGGCAGTGAGAGCCCAGGCATCAGACAGCCAGAGGCAGTGAGAGCCCAGGCATCAGACAGCCAGAGGTAGTGAGAGTCCAGGCATCAGACAGCCAGAGGCAGTGAGAGCCCAGGCATCAGACAGCCAGAGGCAGTGAGAGCCCAGGCATCAGACAGCCAGAGGGAGTGAGAGCCCAGGCATCAGACAGCCAGAGGGAGTGAGAGCCCAGGCATCAGACAGCCAGAGGCAGTGAGAGCCCAGGCATCAGACAGCCAGAGGGAGTGAGAGCCCAGGCATCAGACAGCCAGAGGCAGTGAGAGCCCAGGCATCAGACAGCCAGAGGTAGTGGCTGTCACTAGCTATAGTTCGGTTTATGCTAGTAAGCGGCTTGCCAGTGACCCCTCAGAAAGGGCCGGCTTTAGGTGCTTAGAACCATTCTCTCTTTTGTATTAGCATATTGTGCTCTTCCTGGGCTGTTTCGATTGAGATATGTCTGAGTGGAGGTGGGGTAATTAGGGAAGTACCACAGATATATTACATTTGTGGGAACGGGCTAGAAGAAGGGGCGTCTATGGCCCCGAAACATTAACCCCTATTATTTTATTACCCCCATCCATTACGTGTATTGTATGTATATATTGTTTTCTCCCACTTTTGTTTTTATTCTAAAAGCCCCCCCCCCTCTCTCTCCTTGGTGTGGTTGTCTCCATACCCTGCTATTGGGTTCCATGTATAGCTGCTTAAATCATTTTTCCAATACACCTTTGACTTATTCCAATTGACTATTGTTCCTTGCTTCTATTGGTGTGTGCTGGGGCCATATGTATATACAGCTATACAAGGGGCACACTAACAAAACCACATCTATTCCACAGCACAGTTTATAAATCAACACAATGAAATAACCCCAGCCATATACATGGCAGCCAGAAACTCTTACTACACCAATACATGGCAGAGATATATAATGGCAGACACTATTTTCCAAACCTCAAACATTGGGGCCAAGTTCTGCGGAGCCGTCTTTAGAAAGGTTTAGGAAATATTTTTTACATTACAATAGAAGATGGGATTTAAAGGAAATACAAATAATAATAATAATAATAATAATAATAATAACAACACATACATACATATTTTTTTTTTACATTTTGCAGATAAAATTGTGGTACTGCGGGGTTTACCTTCTATTTGCTTCCCTGAATTATCCAGAATTTCATGCACTTCATTCTCCTCGTCTTCCTCCCCTTCTTCATCGTCATCTACAATGACCACGCAGTCGTCCACATTGTCTGTGTCGCTGCAACACACACACACAGTCTGAATGGATACGCACGTGTTCAATAGTAAACAATAAGTACTTCGCTGTGGAATCGGACATTTGGTCGCTGGCGCTTCGCTGCGACTCACCCGCCGCCGATCCGCCGCTGGAAACCCTGCCGCTTCTAAGGTGCGTTTTATTACGGTTCAGGGTAGGGGGTTAATAAAAGGGGTTTTAGTACTTAAGGTAGGGATTTTAGGGTAGGCCCATTTGGTAGCGGCAAAACAGTTGCGACGAAATGTCCTAGCCCACTTGGCTGGGTGCTCCAGTGTTGCAGCCACTGCACAATACTCCCAACGTTTCCCTGTATGCGTGATCTTCATCAGGACGCCTACAGGATATCCTAACGAAGGTGTAAGCTTACACCGAGACGGCAACGGTGTGCGAGTAAAGGTGACCTCTCCGTTATTTGACCAGACTGATGTGCTGTGTATGCTGCTAGACACAAGCAATGGCGTCCTGGCCTTTTAAATAAGCGACAGCGCTGATAGACTACAGCAGGTGCGCTCAACTCCAGCCCTCAAGACCCCCCCACCCCCCAACAAGGCCAGATTTTCAGGATATCCCTGCTTCAGCACAGGTGGCTCGATCAGTGGCTCAGTCTTTGACTGAGCCACCTGTGCTGAAGCAGGAATATCCTGAAACCCTGACATGTTGATGGGGGGGGGGGGGGGGGGGGGGGAGGGAGGTGTCTTGAGGACCCCCGGACTACAGCACAAAAAAACTCACCTGTCCTCAGCTGCATTGTCATCACTCTCGCCCTCACCGATCAGGTAATATTGCAAAGGGTTCGGCCACAGATCCTCTTTAATTATCTGTTGGATATTAAAGGAAAAGCTTCCGATCTCTATATGGACACAAATCACAAACAGGTGCATTTGCCGGGCGGATGGTCACAAGAGCTGACACGGTTGTACCCACACAGGCAATTACATACGAGGACTTAAACACAAGGGACATTACCGCAGCTATCCTGTCAGCTGCAGGGAAGCTGTGATCGGAGAACCAGCTAAAGAAGCTCGGAGCGCTGCGGTTGCCGCCGCGGGATTTCTCGCGGTTTGCAGAAGGGTTCCGGCCTCGCCACCAGCGGATGGGAGTGGAATGAGAAACCAGGCGTCCTGCAAACAAAACATAAAATGTGGGGTTAGAAAGTCATCCCTGAACAGCGCTCTCAGGAGGTACCTATTGTACGCGGGCAACTACCATGGGGTATGGATCCAGCGGTGTCATTAATGCCGTGGCATTGGTCACATATACATTGGTGTAGCGGCCATTAAATAGGATATATTACTTCATTATGGGTTGAATAAGCAGCTCAGTTGTAAGAACACTACTTTGAAGCGGCTGAACTGGGTAGTGTCACAGTATTAACCTTCCCTATGACCTTGGAGAACTCTCTGTGACTTAGGAAGGGGCTCCTTGTGGCTCTGTACAGCGCTGCATACAAGGTCAGCTCTACATCAACACATTCTTATTACTACGTAGGAGCCAAAAAATGCAACATACAGTATGGCCGAACAATGTACTGCGTTCACAGACATAACATAAGAGGGAGGTACTTTCTGCCCAAATGGCCAGTTCAGATAACATAGAATAAGGCCCTTAACAGATTGTTAATCTCATTGGAGGTGCTGCCCCTGGTGTTGGCATCCACCACCCCGTTACTGGCGTCCCACTCACCGGAGGAGCCATACTGAAACTCCTTCAGGATAACCTCATTCTTGAAGTAAGGGTTAGGGTTGAAGTAGAACTTGATCTTGCAGCTCGACTTCAGGTGAGTGAAATCCTCCACCTATTGCCAGGGTCAGTACAAGGGAGGTGGTGAGATTAGGAACACAGAGAGAGACAGACCGAGAGAGAGGCGCAAAAGAAAAGTGTGAACGTAAAGACATTAATGGGCGAGGAGAAACCGGACAAGAAAAACCTTAGGGAAAGAAGATGCCCCTTCAATATGCCGTGAAGTTTATTTCTAGTGCTTTCCATTGAAATGAATGGGAGTCAAATCTTCGTCACTTAAGGGCCTGAGCGCTAACGACTATAGTTCAGGGGCAGAGCGAGACAAACACCAGTGAGAAGGAGAGCTCAGGAATGTGTCTGTCACAGTGTTATGTATACACCCCATCTCCCACCTACCTGCAGATTAGTCATGTAACTCAGGGTGTCCTCGTCACGGTCATCTATCATGGCAGAGAGCTGGGGGTGATTGAGGAACTGGAGGTGCAAGTTAAGGAAGAGATACTGCAGGACCGGACATCCATCCGCTGTCAAGTGAACCAGAGTACAGCCCATGCCCAGACACATACTTGCCGTATTTACCTATGTAACCCCAGGTACTTATGTTATAAGATATTCAGGGCAGGGACTCCATTCAACCAGTATTTACTTTGAAGTATCATGCACTATGAGCGGTTGGCGAGTGGTAAAGGATACAGCAGTGACCCAGAAGCCCGGGATGGTGCTGATAATGGAATTCCTCCGCAGAATGTGAGGTTTTCGGAGCTGCCCATATCGCCGCCTGAGCTGGAGCAGCGCTCGGTCGGCTCGCTCGTTTACCGCCCTTAACTCCCGTTGCACGGACTCGAGCGCCTGCATGGAACGCTCTGTGCTGGTGGGCTGGGTGCCTACGGAGACGATGCAACACTCATCCCCCTCGCTGCAAGAGCGGGGGTCCCCTCTGTCCGAATCAGAGGAGAGAGGCGAGAGCACGGGGGGCTCCCCCTCCGCATCTGCTCTCTCGGGGGTCTTTCGTGCTCCCCTTCTGCGCTGATCACCCGCCTCTTCAGCCACCTCCCTGTCTCTGCTCACAGGGGTCGGCTTTGTCCCCCTGGGGTGCTTCTCACCCGTCTCTCCTCCTTTGGGCGCATGGGGTGTCCCCCTGGCGCTCTCGCCAGTGTCTCCTCTCTCGGGGGTGCGTCTCGGGACCCTCACGTGGTGATCTTCAGTGGCGCCTCTCTCAGGGGTGTGCGGGGTCACGTTCACAGCCCTGTCCTCGCTCTCCCCTCCTCCGTTTGGACGCTGCTCTCCCGCCTCTCTCCAAGTGGTCATCTCCCACAGGGCCTGAGCGGCCTCCGCTTCCTGGCTGACCGGCAGGTCCCCCCCGCCGTCTCTTCTGCATCTCTCCTCGGCCTCTACCAGACGCCGCTGTTTCACCGCCGGAGCCCTGCACTCCTCACCCTCCTCTGCTGGCACGGGGCAGCTCATGATCAAGGGGGGGGGGGGGGGTCCTCAACACAACCGCAGCACGTCGGTGTCACAATGTCACCACGGGACCCATCACAGTGTTACGGTCACACCAGCGCAACGCAACTTCCAACACACACACCAGCCACACTGACACAACCGCACCACGCGGCGTCTACCTGCCACGGGTCACAGTGTCACAATGTCACCGCGGGGCCCATCACAGTGTCACGGTCACAACAGCGCAACGCAACTTCCTACACACACCAGCCACACTGACACAACCGCGCCACGTGGCGTCTACCTGCCACGGTCACCTCACTAGGACAGCAATGTCACACACCCTGTCACGACCACATTAAGTGTCACGACATTCTCCCCCCCCCCTCACAAAACGGGTGACACTTCACCCCCCCCCCTCTACAAACTTGTCAACCAGTGCCACGCGATCTGTCACGACGTGACGTCACAGCCTGTCCACGCAGCGCTATCAGGACACCAGTGCGCGGGCGACACGTCACACTCGCGGCGGCGAACCCACGTGACTGGCAGACGTTGCGCGTCCTCCCCCCTGCACGAGACACAGTCACGTGGGATACACACAGAGCGGCGCGCGGACACTTTCTTCCCCCCCTCTCCTGCGTCTCCTGACAACAAGCCGGACACTTCCTGTCAGCCGTTGGCTGCCCGCGAGCCTGTGTACCTGCCACTCAAACAGAAGCCCTCCAATGGCGTGGCTTGGAGGCTGACGTCCAGGGCCCCGCCCTCTTCCCCCACACTCAATGGGGGAGTGGATTTCCGGGTTGGAGCCGCGCGGTGGGTTCCTGCCAGAGTGAGGTTCGGAACGCAAACTGAGGAGAGTCATTGGAAGGGGCGGGGCCAGGGACACTTGGCGGGCTCGGGAAAACTACACTTCCCAGAATGCTGCAGGAGGGGTAGCTGCTTTTTGCGGGAATGTTGTGATTCTGAGTTAGTCTGACTGAGTTTGTATAGATTGCACAGGATAGGCAGCCCTCAGTGCAGTACCACGAGACAGACCAGCACAAATCAGCATTGGGCTGCCCATTTGTGGCACAGAACTACCTAATCTCAGTACTTGGAGTTGGTACTTGGAGTCTGATATCTCTGCTTTTAGCCAGTCTTACCCTAACCTGCAGTAGCAGTGTGATATAAGGTGAGAGACCTTGATATCCTGAGGTGTGATATAAGGTGAGAGACCTTGATATCCTGAGGTGTGATATAAGGTGAGAGACCTTGATATCCTGAGGTGTGATATAAGGTGAGAGACCTTGATATCCTGAGGTGTGATATAAGGTGAGAGACCTTGATATCCTGAGGTGTGATATAAGGTGAGAGACCTTGATATCCTGAGGTGTGATATAAAGCGAGAGACCTTGATATCCTGAGGTGCGATATAAGGAGAGACCCTGATATCCTGAGGTGTGATATAAGGAGAGACCCTGATATCCCGAGGTGTGATATAAGGAGAGACCCTGATATCCTGAGGTGTGATATAGGGAGAGACCCTGATATCCTGTGGTGTGATACAAGGAGAGACCCTGATATCCTCAGGTGTGATATAAGGAGAGACCCTGATATCCTGAGGTGTAATATAGGGAGAGACCCTGATATCCTGAGGTGTGATATAAGGAGAGACCCTGATATCCTGAGGTGTGATACCAGAAGAGACCCTGAGGGGCGATATAAGGAGAGATCTTGAGGTGTGATATAAGGAGAGACCCTGATCACGAGGTGTGATATAAGGAGAGACCCTGATAACCTGAGGTGTGATATAAGGAGAGACCCTGATAACCTGAGGTGTGATATAAGGAGAGACCCTGATATCCTGAGGTGTGATATAAGGAGAGACCCTGATATCCTGAGGTGTGATATAGGGAGAGACCCTGATATCCTGTGGTGTGATACAAGAAGAGACCCTGATATCCTCAGGTGTGATATAGGGAGAGACCCTGATATCCTGAGGTGTGATACAAGGAGAGACCCTGATATCCTCAGGTGTGATATAGGGAGAGACCCTGATATCCCGAGGTGTGATATAGGGAGAGACCCTGATATCCTGAGGTGTGATATAAGGAGAGACCCTGAGGGGTGATATAAGGAGAGATCCTGAGGTGTGATATAAGGAGAGACCCTGATCACCTGAGGTGTGATATAAGGAGAGACCCTGATAACCTGAGGTGTGATATAAGGAGAGACCCTGATATCCGAGGTGTGATATAAGGAGAGACCCTGATATCCTGAGGTGTGATATAAGAAGAGACCCTGATATCCTCAAGTGTGATATAAGGAGAGACCTTGAAATCCTGTGGTGTGATATAAGGAGAGACCCTGATATCCTGAAGTGTGATATAAGGAGAGACCTCGATATCCTGAGGTATGATATAAGGAGAGACCCTGATATCATGATGTGTGATATAAGGAGAGACCCTGATATCCTGAGGTGTGATACAAGGAGAGACCCTGATATCCTGAGGTGTGATATAAGGAGAGACCCTGAGGGGTGATATAAGGAGAGATCCTGAGGTGTGATATAAGGAGAGACCCTGATCACCTGAGGTGTGATATAAGGAGAGACCCTGATATCCTGAGGTGTGATATAAGGAGAGACCCTGATATCCTGAGGTGTGATATAAGAAGAGACCCTGATATCCTCAGGTGTGATATAAGGAGAGACCCTGGTCACCTGAGGTGTGATATAAGGAGAGACCCTGATATCCTCAGGTGTGATATAGGGAGAGACCCTGATATCCTGAGGTGTGATATAAGGAGAGACCTTGAAATCCTGAGGTGTGATATAAGGAGAGACCCTGATATCCTGAGGTGTGATGTAAGAAGAGACCCTGAGGGGCGATATAAGGAGAGAACCTGAGGTGTGATATAAGGAGAGACCCTGATCACCTGAGGTGTGATATAAGGAGAGACCCTGGTAACCTGAGGTGTGATATAAAGAGAGACCCTGATATCCTGAGGTGTGATATAAGGAGAGACCCTGATATCCGAGGTGTGATATAAGGAGAGACCCTGATATCCTGAGGTGTGATATAAGAAGAGACCCTGATATCCTGAGGTGTGATATAAGGAGAGATCCTTATATCCTGAGGTGTGATACAAGGAGAAACCCTGAGGGGCGATATAAGGAGAGATCCTGAGGTGTGATATAAGGAGAGACCCTGATATCCTCAGGTGTGATATAGGGAGAGACCCTGATATCCTGAGGTGTGATATAGGGAGAGACCCTGATATCCTGAGGTGTGATATAAGGAGAGACCCTGATATCCTGAGGTGTGATATAAGGAGAGACCCTGATATCCTGATGTGTGATACAAGGAGAGACCCTGATATCCTGAGGCGCGATATAAGGAGAGATCCTGAGGTATGATATAAGGAGAGACCCTGATCACCTGAGTTGTGATATAAGGAGAGACCCTGATATCCTGAGATGTGATATAAGGAGAGACCCAGTTATCCTGAGGTGTGATACAAGGAGAGACCCTGATATCCTGAGGGGTGATATAAGGAGAGATCCTGAGGTGTGATATAAGGAGAGACCCTGATATCCTGAGGTGCGATATCAGGAGAGACCCTGAGGTGTGATATAAGGAGAGACCTTGAAATCCTGAGGTGTGATATAAGGAGAGACCCTGATCATCTGAGGTGTGATATAAGGAGAGACCCTGATATCCTGATGTGTGATATAAGGAGAGACCCTGATATCCTGAGGTGTGATACAAGAAGAGACCCTGAGGTGTGATATAAGAAGAGACCTCGATATCCTGAGTTGTGATATAAGGAGAGACCTTGATATCCTGAGGTGTGATATAAAAAGAGACCCTGATATCATGATGTGTGATATAAAAAGAGACCCTGATATCCTGAGGTGTGATATAAGGAGAGACCCTGTTATCCTGAGGTGTGATATAAGGAGAGACCCTGATATCCTGAGGTGTGATATAAGGAGAGACCCTGATATCCTCAGGTGTGATATAGGGAGAGAACCTGATATCCTGTGGTGTGATACAAGGAGAGACCCTGATATCCTCAAGTGTGATATAAGGAGAGACCCTGATATCCTGAGGTGTGATACAAGAAGAGACCCTGAGGGGCGATATAAGGAGAGATCCTGAGGTGTGATATAAAGAGAGACCCTGATAACCTGAGGTGTGATATAAAGAGAGACCCTGATATCCTGAGGTGTGATATAAGGAGAGACCCTGATATCTGAGGTTTGATACAAGGAGAAACCCTGAGGGGCGATATAAGGAGAGATCCTGAGGTGATATATAAGGAGAGACCCTGATATCCTCAGGTGTGATATAGGGAGAGACCCTGATATCCTGAGGTGTGATATAGGGAGAGACCCTGATATCCTGAGGTGTGGCATAAGGAGAGACCCTGATATCCTGAGATGTGATATAAGGAGAGACCCAGTTATCCTGAGGTGTGATACAAGGAGAGACCCTGATATCCTGAGGGGCGATATAAGGAGAGATCCTGAGGTGTGATATAAGGAGAGACCCTGATATCCTGAGGTGCGATATAAGGAGAGACCTTGATATCCTGAGGTGTGATATAAGGAGAGACCCTGAGGTGTGATATAAGGAGAGACCTTGAAATCCTGAGGTGTGATTTAAGGAGAGACCCTGATCATCTGAGGTGTGATATAAGGAGAGACCCTGATATCCTGATGTGTGATATAAGGAGAGACCCTGATATCCTGAGGTGTGATACAAGAAGAGACCCTGAGGTGTGATATAAGAAGAGACCTCGATATCCTGAGGTGTGATATAAGGAGAGACCTTGATATCCTGAGGTGTGATATAAGGAGAGACCCTGATATCATGATGTGTGATATAAAAAGAGATCCTGAGGTGTGATATAAGGAGAGACCCTGATATCCTGAGGTGTGATATAAGGAGAGACCCTGATATCCTGAGGTGTGATATAAGGAGAGACCCTGATATCCTCAGGTGTGATATAGGGAGAGAACCTGATATCCTGTGGTGTGATACAAGGAGAGACCCTGATATCCTCAGGTGTGATATAAGGAGAGACCCTGATATCCTGAGGTGTGATACAAGAAGAGACCCTGAGGGGCGATATATACGGAGAGATCTTGAGGTGTGATATAAGGAGAGACCCTGATCACCTGAGGTGTGATATAAAGAGAAGCCCTGATATCCTGAGGTGTGATATAAGGAGAGACCCTGATATCCCGAAGTGTGATACAAGGAGAAACCCTGAGGGGCGATATAAGGAGAGATCCTGAGGTGTGATATAAGGAGAGACCCTGATCACCTGAGTTGTGATATAAGGAGAGACCCTGATCACCTGAGTTGTGATATAAGGAGAGACCCTGATATCCTGAGGTGTGATACAAGGAGAGACCCTGATATCCTGAGGGGCGATATAAGGACAGATCCTGAGGTGTGATATAAGGAGAGACCTCGATATCCTGAGGTATGATATAAGGAGAGACCCTGATATCATGATGTGTGATATAAAGAGAGACCCTGATATCCTGGTGTGTGATATAAGGAGAGACCCTGATATCCTGAGGGGCGATATAAGGAGAGATCCTGAGGTGTGATATAAGGAGAGACCCTGATCACCTGAGGTGTGATATAAGGAGAGACCCTGATATCCTGAGGTGCGATATAAGGAGAAACCCTGATCACCTGAGGTGCGATATAAGGAGAGACCCTGATATCCTGGTGTGTGATATAAGGAGAGACCCTGATATCCTGAGGTGTGATACAAGAAGAGACCCTGAGGTGTGATATAAGAAGAGACCCCGATATCCTGAGGTGTGATATAAGGAGAGACCTCGATATCCTGAGGTGTGATATAAGGAGAGACCCTGATATCATGATGTGTGATATAAGGAGAGACCCTGATATCCTGAGGTGTGATATAAGGAGAGACCCTGATATCCTGAGGTGTGATATAAGGAGAGACCCTGATATCCTCAGGTGTGATATAGGGAGATAACCTGATATCCTGTGGTGTGATAAAAGGAGAGACTGATATCCTCAGGTGTGATATAAGGAGAGACCCTGATATCCTGAGGTGTGATACAAGAAGAGACCCTGAGGGGCGATATAAGGAGAGATCCTGAGGTGTGATATAAGGAGAGACCCTGATCACCTGAGGTGTGATATAAGGAGAGACCCTGATAACCTGAGGTGTGATATACAGAGAGACCCTGATATCATGAGGTGTGATATAAGGACAGACCCTGATATCCGAGGTGTGATACAAGGAGAAACCCTGAGGGTCGATATAAGGAGAGATCCTGAGGTGTGATATAAGGAGAGACCCTGATCATCTGAGGTGTGATATAAGGAGAGACCTTGATATCCTGAGTTGTGATATAAGGAGAGACCCTGATATCATGATGTGTGATATAAGGAGAGACCCTGATATCCTGAGGTGTGATATAAGGAGAGACCCTGATATCCTGAGGTGTGATATAAGGAGAGACCCTGATATCCTGAGGTGTGATATAAGGAGAGACCCTGATATCCTGAGGTGTGATATAAAAAGAGACCCTGATATCCTCAGGTGTGATATAAGGAGAGACCCTGATATCCTGAGGTGTGATATAAGGAGAGACCCTGATATCCTGAGGTGTGATACAAGGAGAAACCCTGAGGGGCGATTTAAGGAGAGATCCTGAGGTGTGATATAAGGAGAGACCCTGATATCCTCAGGTGTGATATATGGAGACACCCTGATATCCTGAGGTGTGATATAGGGAGAGACCCTGATATCCTGAGTTGTGATATAAGGAGAGACCCTGATATCCTCAGGTGTGATATAAGGAGAGACCCTGATATCCTGAGGTGTGATATAAGGAGAGACCCTGATATCCTGAGGTGTGATACAAGGAGAAACCCTGAGGGGCGATTTAAGGAGAGATCCTGAGGTGTGATATACGGAGAGACCCTGATATCCTGAGGTGTGATATAGGGAGAGACACTGATATCCTGTGGTGTGATATAAGGAGAGACCCTGATATCCTGAGGTGTGATATAAGGAGAGACCCTGATATCCTGAGGGGCGATATAAGAAGAGATCCTGAGGTATGATATAAGGAGAGACCCTGATTACCTGAGTTGTGATATAAGGAGAGACCCTGATATCCTGAGATGTGATATAAGGAGAGACCCAGTTATCCTGAGGTGTGATACAAGGAGAGACCCTGATATCCTGAGGGGCGATATAAGGAGAGATCCTGAGGTGTGATATAAGGAGAGACCCTGATCACCTGAGGTGTGATATAAGGAGAGACCCTGATATCCTGAGGTGCGATATAAGGAGAAACCCTGATCATCTGAGGTGTTATATAAGGAGAGACCCTGATATCCTGTTGTGTGATATAAGGAGAGACCCCGATATCCTGAGGTGTGATATAAGGAGAGACCTCGATAACCTGAGGTGTGATATAAGGAGAGACCCTGATATCCTGAGGTGTGATATAAGGAGAGACCCTGATATCCTGAGGTGTGATATAAGGAGAGACCCTGATATCCTGAGGTGTGATATAAGGAGAGACCCTGATATCCTGAGGTGTGATATAAGGAGAGACCCTGATATCCTCAGGTGTGATATAGGGAGATAACCTGATATCCTGTGGTGTGATACAAGGAGAGACTGATATCCTCAGGTGTGATATAAGGAGAGACCCTGATATCCTGAGGTGTGATACAAGAAGAGACCCTGAGGGGCGATATAAGGAGAGATCCTGAGGTGTGATATAAGGAGAGACCCTGATCACCTGAGGTGTGATATAAGGAGAGACCCTGATAACCTAAGGTGTGATATACAGAGAGACCCTGATATCATGAGGTGTGATATAAGGAGAGACCCTGATATCCGAGGTGTGATACAAGGAGAAACCCCGAGGGTCGATATAAGGAGAGATCCTGAGGTGTGATATAAGGAGAGACCCTGATATCCTCAGGTGTGATATAGGGAGAGACCCTGATATCCTGAGGTGTGATATAAGGAGAGACCCTGATATCCTGAGGTGTGGCATAAGGAGAGACCCTGATATCCTGAGGTGTGATACAAGGAGAGACCCTGATATCCCGAGGGGCGATATAAGGAGAGACCCTGATCATCTGAGGTGTGATATAAGGAGAGACCTTGATATCCTGAGTTGTGATATAAGGAGAGACCCTGATATCATGAGTGATATAAGGAGAGACCCTGATATCCTGAGGTGTGATATAAGGAGAAACCCTGATCACCTGAGGTGTGATATAAGGAGAAACCCTGATCACCTGAGGTGTGATATAAGGAGAGACCCTGATCATCTGAGGTGTGATATAAGGAGAGACCTTGATATCCTGAGTTGTGATATAAGGAGAGACCCTGATATCATGATGTGTGATATTAGGAGAGACCCTGATATCCTCAGGTGTGATATAAGGAGAGACCCTGATATCCTGAGGTGTGATATAAGGAGAGACCCTGATATCCTGAGGTGTGATATAAGGAGAGACCCTGATATCCTGAGGTGTGATACAAGAAGAGACCTTGAAATCCTGAGGTGTGATATAAGTAGAAACCCTGATATCATCAGGTGTGATATAGGGAGAGACCCTGATATCCTGAGGTGTGATATAAGGAGAGACCCTGATATCCTCAGGTGTGATATAGGGAGAGACCCTGATATCCTGAGGTGTGATATAAGGAGAGACCCTGATATAATCAGGTGTGATATAGGGAGAGACCCTGATATCCTGAGGTGTGATATAAGGAGAGACCCTGATATCCTGAGGTGTGGCATAAGGAGAGACCCTGATATCCTGAGGTGTGATACAAGGAGAGACCCTGATCACCTGAGGTGCGATATAAGGAGAGACCCTGATATCCTGAGGTGCGATATAAGGAGAGACCTTGAAATCCTGAGGTGTGATATAAGTAGAAACCCTGATCACCTGAGGTGTGATATAAGGAGAAACCCTGATCACCTGAAGTGTGATATAAGGAGAGACCCTGATCATCTGAGGTGTGATATAAGGAGAGACCTTGATATCCTGAGTTGTGATATAAGGAGAGACCCTGATATCATGATGTGTGATATAAGGAGAGACCCTGATATCCTGAGGTGTGATATAAGGAGAGACCCTGATATCCTGAGGTGCGATATAAGGAGAGACCTTGAAATCCTGAGGTGTGATATAAGTAGAAACCCTGATCACCTGAGGTTAGATATAAGGAGAAACCCTGATCACCTGAGGTGTGATATAAGGAGAGACCCTGATCATCTGAGGTGTGATATAAGGAGAGACCTTGATATCCTGAGTTGTGATATAAGGAGAGACCCTGATATCATGATGTGTGATATAAGGAGAGACCCTGATATCCTGAGGTGTGATATAAGGAGAGACCCTGATATCCTGAGGTGTGATATAAGGAGAGACCCTGATATCCTCAGGTGTGATATAAGGAGAGACCCTGATATCCTGAGGTGTGATATAAAAAGAGACCCTGATATCCTGAGGTGTGATACAAGGAGAAACCCTGAGGGGCGATTTAAGGAGAGATCCTGAGGTGTGATATAAGGAGAGACCCTGATATCCTCAGGTGTGATATAGGGAGAGACCCTGATATCCTGTGGTGTGATATAGGGAGAGACCCTGATATCCTGAGGTGTGATATAAGGAGAGACCCTGATATCCTCAGGTGTGATATAAGGAGAGACCCTGATATCCTGAGGTGCGATTTAAGGAGAGACCTTGATATCCTGAGGTGTGATATAAGTAGAAACCCTGATCACCTGAGGTGTGATATAAGGAGAAACCCTGATATCATGATGTGTGATATAAGGAGAGACCCTGATATCCTGAGGTGTGATATAAGGAGAGACCCTGATATCCTGAGGTGTGATATAAGGAGAGACCCTGATATCCTCAAGTGTGATATAAGGAGAGACCCTGATATCCTGAGGTGTGATATAAGAAGAGACCCTGATATCCTGAGGTGTGATACAAGGAGAAACCCTGAGGGGCGATTTAAGGAGAGATCCTGAGGTGTGATATAAGGAGAGACCCTGATATCCTCAGGTGTGATATAGGGAGAGACCCTGATATCCTGAGGTGTGATATAGGGAGAGACCGTGATATCCTGAGGTGTGATATAAGGAGAGACCCTGATATCCTGAGATGTGATATAAGGAGAGACCCAGTTATCCTGAGGTGTGATACAAGGAGAGACCCTGATATCCTGAGGGGCGATATAAGGAGAGATCCTGAGGTGTGATATAAGGAGAGATCCTGAGGTGTGATATAAGGAGAGACCCTGATCACCTGAGGTGTGATATAAGGAGAGACCCTGATATCCTGAGGTGCGATATAAGGAGAAACCCTGATCACCTGAGGTGTGATATAAGGAGGGACCCTGATCATCTGAGGTGTTATATAAGGAGAGACCCTGATATCCTGGTGTGTGATATAAGGAGAGACCCTGATATCCTGAGGTGTGATACAAGAAGAGACCCTGAGGTGTGATATAAGAAGAGACCCCGATATCCTGAGGTGTGATATAAGGAGAGACCTCGATATCCTGAGGTGTGATATAAGGAGAGACACTGATATCATGATGTGTGATATAAGGAGAGACCCTGATATCCTGAGGTGTGATATAAGGAGAGACCCTGATATCCTGAGGTGTGATATAATGAGAGACCCTGATATCCTCAGGTGTGATATAAGGAGAGACCCTGATATCCTCAGGTGTGATATAGGGAGATAACCTGATATCCTGTGGTGTGATACAAGGAGAGACTGATATCCTCAGGTGTGATATAAGGAGAGACCCTGATATCCTGAGGTGTGATACAAGAAGAGACCCTGAGGGGCGATATAAGGAGAGATCCTGAGGTGTGATATAAGGAGAGACCCTGATATCCTCAGGTGTGATATAGGGAGAGACCCTGATATCCTGAGGTGTGATATAAGGAGAGACCCTGATATCCTGAGGTGTGGCATAAGGAGAGACCCTGATATCCTGAGGTGTGATACAAGGAGAGACCCTGATATCCCGAGGGGCGATATAAGGAGAGATCCTGAGGTGTGATATAAGGAGAGACCCTGATCACCTGAGGTGTGATATACAGAGAGACCCTGATATCATGAGGTTTGATATAAGGACAGACCCTGATATCTGAGGTGTGATACAAGGAGAAACCCTGAGGGTCGATATAAGGAGAGATCCTGAGGTGTGATATAAGGAGAGACCCTGATATCCTCAGGTGTGATATAGGGAGAGACCCTGATATCCTGAGGTGTGATATAAGGAGAGACCCTGATATCCTGAGGTGTGGCATAAGGAGAGACCCTGATATCCTGAGGTGTGATACAAAGAGAGACCCTGATCACCTGAGGTGCGATATAAGGAGAGACCCTGATATCCTGAGGTGTTATATAAGTAGAAACCCTGATCACCTGAGGTGTGATATAAGGAGAAACCCTGATCACCTGAAGTGTGATATAAGGAGAGACCCTGATCATCTGAGGTGTGATATAAGGAGAGACCTTGATATCCTGAGTTGTGATATAAGGAGAGACCCTGATATCATGATGTGTGATATAAGGAGAGACCCTGATATCCTGAGGTGTGATATAAGGAGAGACCCTGATATCCTGAGGTGCGATATAAGGAGAGACCTTGAAATCCTGAGGTGTGATATAAGTAGAAACCCTGATCACCTGAGGTTAGATATAAGGAGAAACCCTGATCACCTGAAGTGTGATATAAGGAGAGACCCTGATCATCTGAGGTGTGATATAAGGAGAGACCTTGATATCCTGAGTTGTGATATAAGGAGAGACCCTGATATCATGATGTGTGATATAAGGAGAGACCCTGATATCCTGAGGTGTGATATAAGGAGAGACCCTGATATCCTGAGGTGTGATATAAGGAGAGACCCTGATATCCTCAGGTGTGATATAAGGAGAGACCCTGATATCCTGAGGTTTGATATAAGGAGAGACCCTGATATCCTGAGGTGTGATACAAGGAGAAACCCCGAGGGGCGATTTAAGGAGAGATCCTGAGGTGTGATATAAGGAGAGACCCTGATATCCTCAGGTGTGATATAGGGAGAGACCCTGATATCCTGAGGTGTGATATAGGGAGAGACCCTGATATCCTGAGTTGTGATATAAGGAGAGACCCTGATATCCTCAGGTGTGATATAAGGAGAGACCCTGATATCCTGAGGTGTGATATAAGGAGAGACCCTGATATCCTGAGGTGTGATACAAGGAGAAACCCTGAGGGGCGATTTAAGGAGAGATCCTGAGGTGTGATATACGGAGAGACCCTGATATCCTGAGGTGTGATATAGGGAGAGACACTGATATCCTGTGGTGTGATATAAGGAGAGACCCTGATATCCTGAGGTGTGATATAAGGAGAGACCCTGATATCCTGAGGGGCGATATAAGGAGAGATCCTGAGGTATGATATAAGGAGAGACCCTGATTACCTGAGTTGTGATATAAGGAGAGACCCTGATATCCTGAGATGTGATATAAGGAGAGACCCAGTTATCCTGAGGTGTGATACAAGGAGAGACCCTGATATCCTGAGGGGCGATATAAGGAGAGATCCTGAGGTGTGATATAAGGAGAGACCCTGATCACCTGAGGTGTGATATAAGGAGAGACCCTGATATCCTGAGGTGCGATATAAGGAGAAACCCTGATCATCTGAGGTGTTATATAAGGAGAGACCCTGATATCCTGTTGTGTGATATAAGGAGAGACCCTGATATCCTGAGGTGTGATACAAGAAGAGACCCTGAGGTGTGATATAAGAAGAGACCCCGATATCCTGAGGTGTGATATAAGGAGAGACCTCGATAACCTGAGGTGTGATATAAGGAGAGACCCTGATATCATGATGTGTGATATAAGGAGAGACCCTGATATCCTGAGGTGTGATATAAGGAGAGACCCTGATATCCTGAGGTGTGATATAAGGAGAGACCCTGATATCCTGAGGTGTGATATAAGGAGAGACCCTGATATCCTCAGGTGTGATATAGGGAGATAACCTGATATCCTGTGGTGTGATACAAGGAGAGACTGATATCCTCAGGTGTGATATAAGGAGAGACCCTGATCACCTGAGGTGTGATATAAGGAGAGACCCTGATAACCTGAGGTGTGATATACAGAGAGACCCTGATATCATGAGGTGTGATATAAGGAGAGACCCTGATATCCGAGGTGTGATACAAGGAGAAACCCTGAGGGTCGATATAAGGAGAGATCCTGAGGTGTGATATAAGGAGAGACCCTGATATCCTCAGGTGTGATATAGGGAGAGACCCTGATATCCTGAGGTGTGATATAAGGAGAGACCCTGATATCCTGAGGTGTGATACAAGGAGAGACCCTGATATCCCGAGGGGCGATATAAGGAGAGACCCTGATCATCTGAGGTGTGATATAAGGAGAGACCTTGATATCCTGAGTTGTGATATAAGGAGAGACCCTGATATCATGAGTGATATAAGGAGAGACCCTGATATCCTGAGGTGTGATATAAGGAGAAACCCTGATCACCTGAGGTGTGATATAAGGAGAAACCCTGATCACCTGAGGTGTGATATAAGGAGAGACCCTGATCATCTGAGGTGTGATATAAGGAGAGACCTTGATATCCTGAGTTGTGATATAAGGAGAGACCCTGATATCATGATGTGTGATATAAGGAGAGACCCTGATATCCTCAGGTGTGATATAAGGAGAGACCCTGATATCCTGAGGTGTGATATAAGGAGAGACCCTGATATCCTGAGGTGTGATACAAGAAGAGACCCTGAGGGGCGATATAAGGAGAGACCCTGATATCATCAGGTGTGATATAGGGAGAGACCCTTATATCCTGAGGTGTGATACAAGAAGAGACCCTGAGGGGCGATATAAGGAGAGACCCTGATATCATCAGGTGTGATATAGGGAGAGACCCTTATATCCTGAGGTGTGATATAAGGAGAGACCCTGATATCCTCAGGTGTGATATAGGGAGAGACCCTGATATCCTGAGGTGTGATATAAGGAGAGACCCTTATATCCTGAGGTGTGGCATAAGGAGAGACCCTGATATCCTGAGGTGTGATACAAGGAGAGACCCTGATCACCTGAGGTGCGATATGAGGAGAGACCCTGATATCCTGAGGTGCGATATAAGGAGAGACCTTGAAATCCTGAGGTGTGATATAAGTAGAAACCCTGATCACCTGAGGTGTGATATAAGGAGAAACCCTGATCACCTGAAGTGTGATATAAGGAGAGACCCTGATCATCTGAGGTGTGATATAAGGAGAGACCTTGATATCCTGAGTTGTGATATAAGGAGAGACCCTGATATCATGATGTGTGATATAAGGAGAGACCCTGATATCCTGAGGTGTGATATAAGGAGAGACCCTGATATCCTGAGGTGCGATATAAGGAGAGACCTTGAAATCCTGAGGTGTGATATAAGTAGAAACCCTGATCACCTGAGGTTAGATATAAGGAGAAACCCTGATCACCTGAGGTGTGATATAAGGAGAGACCCTGATAATCTGAGGTGTGATATAAGGAGAGACCTTGATATCCTGAGTTGTGATATAAGGAGAGACCCTGATATCATGATGTGTGATATAAGGAGAGACCCTGATATCCTGAGGTGTGATATAAGGAGAGACCCTGATATCCTGAGGTGTGATATAAGGAGAGACCCTGATATCCTCAGGTGTGATATAAGGAGAGACCCTGATATCCTGAGGTGTGATATAAAAAGAGACCCTGATATCCTGAGGTGTGATACAAGGAGAAACCCTGAGGGGCGATTTAAGGAGAGATCCTGAGGTGTGATATAAGGAGAGACCCTGATATCCTCAGGTGTGATATAGGGAGAGACCCTGATATCCTGAGGTGTGATATAGGGAGAGACCCTGATATCCTGAGGTGTGATATAAGGAGAGACCCTGATATCCTCAGGTGTGATATAAGGAGAGACCCTGATATCCTGAGGTGTGATATAAGGAGAGACCCTGATATCCTGAGGTGTGATACAAGGAGAAACCCTGAGGGGCGATTTAAGGAGAGATCCTGAGGTGTGATATAAGGAGAGACCCTGATATCCTGAGGTGTGATATAGGGAGAGACCCTGATATCCTGAGGTGTGATATAAGGAGAGACCCTGATATCCTGAGGTGTGATATAAGGAGAGACCCTGATATCCTGAGGTGTGATATAAGGAGAGACCCTGATATCCTGAGGTGTGATATAAGGAGAGACCCTGATATCCTCAGGTGTGATATAGGGAGATAACCTGATATCCTGTGGTGTGATACAAGGAGAGACTGATATCCTCAGGTGTGATATAAGGAGAGACCCTGATCACCTGAGGTGTGATATAAGGAGAGACCCTGATAACCTGAGGTGTGATATACAGAGAGACCCTGATATCATGAGGTGTGATATAAGGAGAGACCCTGATATCCGAGGTGTGATACAAGGAGAAACCCTGAGGGTCGATATAAGGAGAGATCCTGAGGTGTGATATAAGGAGAGACCCTGATATCCTCAGGTGTGATATAGGGAGAGACCCTGATATCCTGAGGTGTGATATAAGGAGAGACCCTGATATCCTGAGGTGTGATACAAGGAGAGACCCTGATATCCCGAGGGGCGATATAAGGAGAGACCCTGATCATCTGAGGTGTGATATAAGGAGAGACCTTGATATCCTGAGTTGTGATATAAGGAGAGACCCTGATATCATGAGTGATATAAGGAGAGACCCTGATATCCTGAGGTGTGATATAAGGAGAAACCCTGATCACCTGAGGTGTGATATAAGGAGAAACCCTGATCACCTGAGGTGTGATATAAGGAGAGACCCTGATCATCTGAGGTGTGATATAAGGAGAGACCTTGATATCCTGAGTTGTGATATAAGGAGAGACCCTGATATCATGTGTGATATAAGGAGAGACCCTGATATCCTCAGGTGTGATATAAGGAGAGACCCTGATATCCTGAGGTGTGATATAAGGAGAGACCCTGATATCCTGAGGTGTGATACAAGAAGAGACCCTGAGGGGCGATATAAGGAGAGATCCTGATGTGTGATATAAGGAGAGACCCTGATATCATCAGGTGTGATATAGGGAGATACCCTTATATCCTGAGGTGTGATATAAGGAGAGACCCTGATATCCTCAGGTGTGATATAGGGAGAGACCCTGATATCCTGAGGTGTGATATAAGGAGAGACCCTTATATCCTGAGGTGTGGCATAAGGAGAGACCCTGATATCCTGAGGTGTGATACAAGGAGAGACCCTGATCACCTGAGGTGCGATATGAGGAGAGACCCTGATATCCTGAGGTGCGATATAAGGAGAGACCTTGAAATCCTGAGGTGTGATATAAGTAGAAACCCTGATCACCTGAGGTGTGATATAAGGAGAAACCCTGATCACCTGAAGTGTGATATAAGGAGAGACCCTGATCATCTGAGGTGTGATATAAGGAGAGACCTTGATATCCTGAGTTGTGATATAAGGAGAGACCCTGATATCATGATGTGTGATATAAGGAGAGACCCTGATATCCTGAGGTGTGATATAAGGAGAGACCCTGATATCCTGAGGTGCGATATAAGGAGAGACCTTGAAATCCTGAGGTGTGATATAAGTAGAAACCCTGATCACCTGAGGTTAGATATAAGGAGAAACCCTGATCACCTGAGGTGTGATATAAGGAGAGACCCTGATCATCTGAGGTGTGATATAAGGAGAGACCTTGATATCCTGAGTTGTGATATAAGGAGAGACCCTGATATCATGATGTGTGATATAAGGAGAGACCCTGATATCCTGAGGTGTGATATAAGGAGAGACCCTGATATCCTGAGGTGTGATATAAGGAGAGACCCTGATATCCTCAGGTGTGATATAAGGAGAGACCCTGATATCCTGAGGTGTGATATAAAAAGAGACCCTGATATCCTGAGGTGTGATACAAGGAGAAACCCTGAGGGGCGATTTAAGGAGAGATCCTGAGGTGTGATATAAGGAGAGACCCTGATATCCTCAGGTGTGATATAGGGAGAGACCCTGATATCCTGAGGTGTGATATAGGGAGAGACCCTGATATCCTGAGGTGTGATATAAGGAGAGACCCTGATATCCTCAGGTGTGATATAAGGAGAGACCCTGATATCCTGAGGTGTGATATAAGGAGAGACCCTGATATCCTGAGGTGTGATACAAGGAGAAACCCTGAGGGGCGATTTAAGGAGAGATCCTGAGGTGTGATATAAGGAGAGACCCTGATATCCTGAGGTGTGATATAGGGAGAGACACTGATATCCTGTGGTGTGATATAAGGAGAGACCCTGATATCCTGAGGTGTGATATAAGGAGAGACCCTGATATCCTGAGGGGCGATATAAGGAGAGATCCTGAGGTATGATATAAGGAGAGACCCTGATCACCTGAGTTGTGATATAAGGAGAGACCCTGATATCCTGAGATGTGATATAAGGAGAGACCCAGTTATCCTGAGGTGTGATACAAGGAGAGACCCTGATATCCTGAGGGGCGATATAAGGAGAGATCCTGAGGTGTGATATAAGGAGAGACCCTGATCACCTGAGGTGTGATATAAGGAGAGACCCTGATATCCTGAGGTGCGATATAAGGAGAAACCCTGATCATCTGAGGTGTTATATAAGGAGAGACCCTGATATCCTGTTGTGTGATATAAGGAGAGACCCTGATATCCTGAGGTGTGATACAAGAAGAGACCCTGAGGTGTGATATAAGAAGAGACCCCGATATCCTGAGGTGTGATATAAGGAGAGACCTCGATAACCTGAGGTGTGATATAAGGAGAGACCCTGATATCATGATGTGTGATATAAGGAGAGACCCTGATATCCTGAGGTGTGATATAAGGAGAGACCCTGATATCCTGAGGTGTGATATAAGGAGAGACCCTGATATCCTGAGGTGTGATATAAGGAGAGACCCTGATATCCTCAGGTTTGATATAGGGAGATAACCTGATATCCTGTGGTGTGATACAAGGAGAGACTGATATCCTCAGGTGTGATATAAGGAGAGACCCTGATATCCTGAGGTGTGATACAAGAAGAGACCCTGAGGGGCGATATAAGGAGAGATCCTGAGGTGTGATATAAGGAGAGACCCTGATCACCTGAGGTGTGATATAAGGAGAGACCCTGATAACCTGAGGTGTGATATACAGAGAGACCCTGATATCATGAGGTGTGATATAAGGAGAGACCCTGATATCCGAGGTGTGATACAAGGAGAAACCCTGAGGGTCGATATAAGGAGAGATCTTGAGGTGTGATATAAGGAGAGACCCTGATATCCTCAGGTGTGATATAGGGAGAGACCCTGATATCCTGAGGTGTGATATAAGGAGAGACCCTGATATCCTGAGGTGTGGCATAAGGAGAGACCCTGATATCCTGAGGTGTGATACAAGGAGAGACCTTGATATCCCGAGGGGCGATATAAGGAGAGACCCTGATCATCTGAGGTGTGATATAAGGAGAGACCTTGATATCCTGAGTTGTGATATAAGGAGAGACCCTGATATCATGAGTGATATAAGGAGAGACCCTGATATCCTGAGGTGTGATATAAGGAGAAACCCTGATCACCTGAGGTGTGATATAAGGAGAAACCATGATCACCTGAGGTGTGATATAAGGAGAGACCCTGATCATCTGAGGTGTGATATAAGGAGAGACCTTGATATCCTGAGTTGTGATATAAGGAGAGACCCTGATATCATGATGTGTGATATAAGGAGAGACCCTGATATCCTCAGGTGTGATATAAGGAGAGACCCTGATATCCTGAGGTGTGATATAAGGAGAGACCCTGATATCCTGAGGTGTGATATAAGGAGAGACCCTGATATCCTGAGGTGTGATACAAGAAGAGACCCTGAGGGGCGATATAAGGAGAGATCCTGATGTGTGATATAAGGAGAGACCCTGATATCAGCAGGTGTGATATAGGGAGAGACCCTGATATCCTGAGGTGTGATATAAGGAGAGACCCTGATATCCTGAGGTGTGATATAAGGAGAGACCCTGATATCCTGAGGTGTGTTATAAGGAGAGACACTGATAACCTGAGGTGTGATATAAGGAGAGACCCTGATATGCTGAGGTGCAATATAAGGAGAGACCCTGATATCCTGAGGTGCGATATAAGGAGAGACCCTGATATCCTGAAGTGCGATATAAGGAGAGACCCTGATATCCTGAGGTGTGATATTAGGAGAGACCCTGATATCCTGAGGTGTGATATAAGTAGATATACTGGACACCTAACAAGCTCCTATTGAACCCCCAAAATAACCACAACATATATATAAGCATATGAATGTCACATAGGAGTGCTACTGAGCATGGCGATATATATTTAAAACCAGAGACAGCAGATAAAACACAGACAAAGCTCAGTTTTAGCACATCCAGTGAAAATCATACACGGTACCGTGTATGATTTTCACTGGATGTGCTAAAACTGACCTTTGTCTGTGTTTTATGTGCTGTCTCTGGTTTTAAATATATATCGCCATGCTCAGTAGCACTCCTCTGTGACATTCATATGCTTATATATATGTTGTGGTTATTTTGGGGGTTCAATAGGAGCTTGTTAGGTATCCAGTATATTTTACAATTGTGTTTCAGCTAGTCCTGGCTGATTGGAGGTTGGCAACCTCCTACTTAATTTAAGCTCACCCCCTCCCACATTTAAATGGTTAAGGGCTCACTCAATAGCATCTTCCACACAGGGGAACTTGTTTGCTTGCAGGATGGTTGTGACATCTCTAATACAGAGTGTCTTTCCTGGTAATGTACAGGTTGATAAAGGCTTCAATCAGACTTAGAACTTTGCAAATAATATTGACAGATTTACTATAAATCATTATTCCTGTTATTACACAAGTTATTAAGAATTTATATTGGCGTTAGGGACCCCTGAATTGTGGTCTGCCGTGACGTTGGCTCAGGGGCTTACAACAATTTTGGCCAAAAATGTCAAACTAAAAGACCATTTTACTTAATAGATATTTATACATATATATTTAGGCACTGTACCGTGTATGATTTTCACTGGATGTGCTAAAACTGAGCTTTGTCTGTGTTTTATGTGCTGTCTCTGGTTTTAGTGATATATAAGGAGACCCTGATATCCTGAGGTGTGATATAAGGAGACCCTGATATCCTGAGGTGTGATATAAGGAGTGACCCTGATATCCTGAGGTGTGATATAAGGAGAAACCCTGATATCCTGAGGTGTGATACAAGAAGAGACCCTGAGGTGTGATATAAGGAGAGACCCTGATATCCTGAGGTGTGATATAAGGAGAGACCCTGATATATTGAGCTGTGATATAAGGAGTTACACTGATAACCTGAGGTGTGATACAAGAAGAGACCCTGAGGTGTGATATAAGGAGAGACCCTGATATACTGAGGTGTGATATAAGGAGAGACCCTGATATATTGAGCTGTGATATAAGGAGTTACACTGATAACCTGATGTGTGATATAAGGCGAGACCCTGATATCCTGAGGTGTGATATAAGGAGAAACCCTGATATCCTGAGGTGTGATACAAGAAGAGACCCTGAGGTGTGATATAAGGAGAGACCCTGATATCCTGAGGTGTGATATAAGGAGAGACCCTGATATATTGAGCTGTGATATAAGGAGTTACACTGATAACCTGAGGTGTGATACAAGAAGAGACCCTGAGGTGTGATATAAGGAGAGACCCTGATATACTGAGGTGTGATATAAGGAGAGACCCTGATATATTGAGCTGTGATATAAGGAGTTACACTGATAACCTGATGTGTGATATAAGGCGAGACCCTGATATCCTGAGGTGTGATATAAGGAGAAACCCTGATATCCTGAGGTGTGATACAAGAAGAGACCCTGAGGTGTGATATAAGGAGAGACCCTGATATCCTGAGGTGTGATATAAGGAGAGACCCTGATATATTGAGCTGTGATATAAGGAGTTACACTGATAACCTGAGGTGTGATACAAGAAGAGACCCTGAGGTGTGATATAAGGAGAGACCCTGATATACTGAGGTGTGATATAAGGAGAGACCCTGATATATTGAGCTGTGATATAAGGAGTTACACTGATAACCTGATGTGTGATATAAGGCGAGACCCTGATATCCTGAGGTGTGATACAAGGAGAGACCCTGATATGAATACTGTCCCACTCCTCTTATAATGAACAGGAGAGGAGCAGGCAATACTGTATGTTTCAGTGCAGGAGAGGAGCGGGCAGTACTGTATTTATCAGCACAGGAGAGGAGCGGGCAGTACTGTATTTATCAGCGCAGGAGAGGAGCGGGCAGTACTGTATTTATCAGCGCAGGGGAGGAGCGGGCAGTACTGTATGTATCAGCGCAGGAGAGGAGCGGGCAGTACTGTATGTATCAGCGCAGGAGAGGAGCGGCCAGTACAGTTTTTATCAGCGCAGGAGAGGAGCGGGCAGTACTGTATTTATCAGCGCAGGACAAGAGCGGGCAGTACTGTATTTATCAGCGCAGGAGAGGAGCGGGCAGTACTGTATTTATCAGCGCAGGAGAGGAGCGGGCAGTACTGTATGTATCAGCACAGGAGAGGAGTGGGCAGTACTGTGTGTATCAGCACAGGAGAGGAGCGGGCAGTACTGTATTTATCAGCGCAGGAGAGGAGCGGGCAGTACTGTATTTATCAGCACAGGAGAGGAGCGGGTAGTACTGTATTTATCAGCGCAGGAGAGGAGCGGGCAGTACTGTATTTATCAGCGCAGGAGAGGAGCGGGCAGTACTGTATTTATCAGCGCAGGACAAGAGCGGGCAGTACTGTATTTATCAGCGCAGGAGAGGAGCGGGCAGTACTGTATTTATCAGCGCAGGAGAGGAGCGGGCAGTACTGTATGTATCAGCACAGGAGAGGAGTGGGCAGTACTGTGTGTATCAGCACAGGAGAGGAGCGGGCAGTACTGTATTTATCAGCGCAGGAGAGGAGCGGGCAGTACTGTATTTATCAGCACAGGAGAGGAGCGGGTAGTACTGTATTTATCAGCGCAGGAGAGGAGCGGGCAGTACTGTATTTATCAGCGCAGGAGGGGAGCGGGCAGTACTGTATTTATCAGCGCAGGAGGGGAGCGGGCAGTACTGTATTTATCAGCGCAGGAGAGGAGCGGGCAGTACTGTATTTATCAGCGCAGGAGAGGAGCGGGCAGTACTGTATGTATCAGCGCAGGAGAGGAGCGGGCAGTACTGTATTTATCAGCGCAGGAGAGGAGCGGGCAGTACTGTATCAGCACAGGAGAGGAGCGGGCAGTACTGTATGTATCAGCGCAGGAGAGGAGCGGGCAGTACTGTATTTATCAGCACAGGAGGGGAGCGGGCAGTACTGTATGTATCAGCGCAGGAGAGGAGCGGGCAGTACTGTATGTATCAGCGCAGGAGAGGAGCGGGCAGTACTGTATGTATCAGCGCAGGAGAGGAGCGGGCAGTACTGTATGTATCAGCGCAGGAGAGGAGCGGGCAGTACTGTATTTATCAGCACAGGAGAGGAGCGGGCAGTACTGTATCAGCGCAGGAGAGGAGCGGGCAGTACTGTATCAGCACAGGAGAGGAGCGGGCAGTACTGTATTAGCACAGGAGAGGAGCGGGCAGTACTGTATTTATCAGCGCAGGAGTGGTGCGGGCAGTACTGTATTTATCAGCGCAGGAGAGGAGCGGGCAGTACTGTATCAGCACAGGAGAGGAACGGGCAGTATTGTATGTATCAGCGCAGGAGAGGAGCGGGCAGTACTGTATTTATCAGCACAGGAGGGGAGCGGGCAGTTCTGTATTTATCAGCACAGCAGAGGAGCGGGCAGTACTGTATCAGCGCAGGAGAGGAGCGGGCAGTACTGTATTAGCACAGGAGAGGAGCGGGCAGTACTGTATTTATCAGCGCAGGAGTGGTGCGGGCTGTACTGTATGTATCAGTTCAGGAGGGGAGCGGGCAGTACTGTATTTATCAGCACAGGAGAGGAGCGGGCAGTACTGTATGTATCAGCACAGGAGAGGAGCGGGCAGTACTGTATTTATCAGCACAGGAGAGGAGCGGGCAGTACTGTATTTATCAGCGCAGGAGTGGTGCGGACTGTACTGTATGTATCAGTTCAGGAGTGGTGCGGGCTGTACTGTATCAGCACAGGAGAGGAGCGGGCTGTACTGTATTTATCAGCGCAGGAGTGGTGCGGGCTGTACTGTATCAGCACAGGAGAGGAGCGGGCAGTACTGACAGTACTGTACTGACTGAGCTTGATGCAATGTATCATGGCATATGCCTTTGGTTTCACACAGTAGCTTTAGGCAGTGGCAGGAAATGGGCATATAGCGCAGTAGGAGCTGTGTTACCTGACACTTATGATAATCGTGCGTGTACATTTGTGTATGTCTATCCATCATTTCTCTCCACTGGTTGTGTCGGATCATCATCTCTAAACTAGAGTCCAATCTTCCATGAAATGTACCAAATATGAGAATAAAACATTTCACACTAAAGAACAGAATAGTAAATATCTGATGGTGTATGTCAATAACAGAAGGTGCTTCCTATGTCTTAGTAAACAACATATATATAAACTTTTATAGCTACAGCAGTTACCCTTCAACTCCAAATGGCATTTTACTCCTACGCCTGAAGAGAGGCCTGGTAGGTCTGGGATCGCCCTGAATGTTACTTGTCAGCAAATGTCCAAGGGGCTTATTTTATATCGGCCGATCTGGCCATTTTTGACCTAAATTCCCCATTGAGGTCGAAGGGAAAGGTAGTACGGAAACGTCTCACTTCGGAAGATATATAATAATCCCCTAATATAGTTTGAGAGTTTTTAGAGAAAGCTAATCGTAGTGCACACACTCATCCTTTAGCCTCGTTTCCCATTCCTGGTTTGGACCAGAACCCCTCCCTTCCCCCCCCCCCTCCCAGTTTTGGATCATCAGATGTTTGACGATTGTGTTGTGCTCTCAAAGTTTTTTCTTTCCACGTTCCTCTAGTCCCTGTCATGTTATTGTCCTATGTAACCTGCCCTGTCCCCACTTTCCTGGTGTGTGACATGACCCCAATCCAGAGTAGGTGAAACCAGCAAAGCCATGGTTGCCGCGGTTCTCATTGTCTGCAATGGGACGGCCCAGGTTCAGTGGCACGTCAGTGTTGAGCGGGGAAGCGGTGGTCAATGACGTTGGTGAGTCAAAGGTAGGGGCAAGGCAGGTTAGCAGGCTAATGTAAATTCCATGTCAGGCTCGCTGACCGATTAGGATCAATATAGAAGTTACCCAGAATACATGGTCAGGTCTGAGTGAGTGACAGGTCGTGGCCACATTGGCATGGGGTTGGGACAAAGGTGTAATTAAAGCAGAATAGGCACAGCGGGAGGTAAGGCAATGCTGTGTGGATTTAGCGCCTACTAAACTCATTGCTGGGTGAGGGATGGGAACCGGTTGTCTCCTGCAGTTAAACCACACTATTGTCAGTTTTCGAGATACTTACTGGTGAAGTTACCAGGTTTTTAATCTCCCTTCCAGGGGAAAGAAAATGGCAGCCAAATCTTGGGCCAATACAAAGCCGCAACACCATTGGAATCCTTTTTTGAGGGACCAAAAAGTAACGTTGGTAACTTCATCTGTAAGTATCTAGGGAACCGAGGTGTTCTTAGAGCTGAAATAGCATGGCTCACCTCAGGAGGAGGACCCGCCAGATCCAATCCTGTAAATCATGGTGGACAACTCCAGTCCTCAAGGGCCATCAGCAGGTCAGGTTTTCAGGATATCCCTGCTTCAGCACAGGTGGCTCAATCAGAGCCACTGATTGAGCCACCTGTGCTGAAGCAAGGACTGATTGAGCCAACGGTGATAAAGCATGGATATCCTCAAAACCTGACCTGTTGGTGGCTCTTGAAGATTGGAGTTGGCTATCCCTGGTGTAAACAATAAAGGGTGTTTAGTGAGGGGGGATTGCTTCTTTAAAGACCACTGTGCAGCCACTGTGTTGAGTACCTCTCCACTGATAGGGCCTGCAACATCCCATTTGGTTTTTGCTTACCTGCGAACCGCTGCTTAGCATACATCTCTTCAGCCACCTTCAAATGACCCCTAGACTCAGCAATGTGGTGATTGGCCCATTTAACCTTGGCATCCCCAAGCGGTCACCCTCGTGCATTGCTTATGGAATAGAAACGGAACCGCCCTTACACGCGCATCAATCAAAGGCATTAATACAAGTGGTGGCATTATAACCATGTCAATAAATAAGTTCATAAACAAATACATAAATTCCCTCCCACCCAACAAACGTTGCATTTCCTCCATCTCCACCCCACCCCCCCACACCCTTCTCCCCTTATGCACTGTAGCTGAAATAGAAAAGACACAGCAGAATTCACACATCCCCGTCCCCCCCCCCACTCTCCCCCCCAAGGTCCTCCTTTCGTCCGCATCACAAATACACATCGGTCTAGAAAAAAAACATTTAAAAAAAAAAAGCTCTGGTCTTTAGAATTTTGTTTGTTGTTGGTCTTCTTCACTGGGAAATGATCAAAGAGACAAAGAGACCTCCTCCGGTCTTGCCTACCCGTCCATGTAATCCATGTGTCCCGATCACTGAGGTTGGGAGTGTGGTTGGGAGAGTGTGTGGCTACCCTCTCACATCACGCAGTAAGGCTCCCTGGGTAGCAAGGCTTTCGTCCTCCAGCAAGGGATGTGGAGCTGCAGGCAGCTCTTCAAGTCTTTGTTGAGAAGGAAACACATGATAGGGTTAACCCCGGCCTGAGTGAATGTCATCCACACCGCAGTGGACAGGTAGCGATGGGGGATGCTGCAGGTTTTCACGAACACTCTCCAGTAGCAGGACACAATGTACGGCGACCAAAGCACCAAGAAGCTGAGAGTGATCCCATAAAACATCCGCCCCAACCTCTTCTCACTTTTGAACTCATCCATCCCCAAGAGGCGCCTGTTGGCCGTGTGGGTATTCTGACGAATGCCCAGCAAAGTGGGCGGCATGGGCCCACGGCCAAAGCCAGCAATCCAGTTGGCTGCCGCCTGGCCAGTGGCACCCGGCCCGTGGAATGTCCAGTTTTGGCTGATTGCCGGCACCATCTGCACCGGTTTCATTTTGCGATGGCGGTACTCGAAGAGGAGCAGCTTGGCGTAGACGATATGGGTAGCGATGATGAGCACCGCCAACATGAGCATGAACCCAAGAGTGTCATTCGCCTTGAAGTAGCGGTGCTCAAAAATACACTGGTCCTCTTCGCGGATGAACTTGTAAGTGCCCACATCAAATACTGGCGGAAAGGCCATGGCAACTGACAGTGTCCAGACCATGCAGATGACCGCAATGCATGTCCAGAGGGTCATCCTCTTGGAATAGAATCGGTGGTGGGCAATGGCCATGTAGCGGGTGACGCTGATGCAGAAGAGCATGAAGGAGGCATGGAAGCAGAAGAGGACAGCCATGAATGCTACCACTTTACAGCTCAGCAGGCTGTACGCCCAAGCGGAGCCATTGCGGATGGAAAGCAGGACAAACGGAAAGCAGGCTGAGGATCGAACAGCATCCGCAAGGCAGAGATCCAGCAAGAAGTAGTAAGGGGCCTTGTGCAAGGAGCGGTCTTTCAGCACCAGCAGAGAAACCAGAAGGTTGCCTGCCAGGCTGGCACAGATGATGAAGCCAAGTAGCACCAGCTTGAGGTGGGTGGAGATGGCCGTGGACTGGGCAAGAGAGCCAGACAGCTCTTCTGACTGGCTGCCATTAGCCATGTTGGATGCTGGCTCCAGCTAGCCCTCAGTCAGTGGCGTCTTCTCACTCTGTGCCGCTCCATTTCCAAGGGCAGTGGGAGTCTGGAGAGAAGGCAGGAGGTAGTCAATAGCAGAGATTTGGAGGAGGGCGTGAGGCAGGGGAGAAGGAAAAGGTGAGAGGGGGACGAGAAGGAGAGAGTAAGAGGGACGTGGGGAGAAGAGACTGGATTCAGTGACCAAGAAAGAACAGAGTTATGGATCAATGAGAGAGAGAGGGGGGGGGTGAGGGAGGAAACAGAAAGGTTATTACATTTATTATCACTTGTAGAGCGAAATACAACAGTCAGATGAAGGTACCAAACATGACACACATAATTACATGCATAGTAGTGTATATATAATATATGTGCTTCTATGTATTTAATTGTGTGTGTCATGGATGGTATATATATATATATATATATATATATCTATATATATATATATATACACACACACACATACACACACACACACACACACACACACACACACACACACATATATAAAATAGGCAGGAAAAGGTGTCAATCAAATAATACCAACTGGGCATTGAGCTGTGAGATGTATACTGAGCATGGCTTCTTTATGGATTGTTTGCAAATTAAACTCTATGGGGCAGGATGTATCACCACAAAGTCACGTGTGTTTTACCCGGTTACCCCATTTTTTGTTCATTTGTATATAAACGCTTCCTGTTTGCGGACTTCTTCACATCTGTTGCAGACTGCTCCATGTTTGGAGTGTTTAAAAAGTGCAGAGGTTCAGGGCTCGCTCTGTGTATGCGCTTTTCAGGACAGTGAGATAGTCACATAGGAGCAGGGCTCGCTCTGTGTATGCGCTTTACAGGATAGTGAGATAGTCACATCGGAGCAGGGTGCGCTCTGTGTTTGCGCTATACAGGACAGTGAGATAGTCACATAGGAGCAGGATGCGCTCTGTGTATGCGCTATACAGGACAGTGAGAGAGTCACATCGGAGCAGGGTGCGCTCTGTGTTTGCGCTATACAGGACAGTGAGATAGTCACATAGGAGCAGGATGCGCTCTGTGTATGCGCTATACAGGACAGTGAGATAGTCACATCGGAGCAGGGTGCGCTCTGTGTATGCGCTATACAGGACAGTGAGATAGTCACATCGGAGCAGGGTGCGCTCTGTGTATGCGCTATACAGGACAGTGAGATAGTCACATAGGAGCAGGATGCGCTCTGTGTATGCGCTATACAGGACAGTGAGATAGTCACATCGGAGCAGGATGCGCTCTGTGTATGCGCTATACAGGACAGTGAGATAGTCACATCGGAGCAGGGTGCGCTCTGTGTATGCGCTATACAGGACAGTGAGATAGTCACATAGGAGCAGGATGCGCTCTGTGTATGCGCTATACAGGACAGTGAGATAGTCACATAGGAGCAGGATGCGCTCTGTGTATGCGCTATACAGGACAGTGAGATAGATACATCGGAGCAGGGTGCGCTCTGTGTACGCGCTTTTCAGGACAGTGAGATAGTCACATCGGAGCAGGGTGCGCTCTGTGTTTGCGCTATACAGGACAGTGAGATAGTCACATAGGAGCAGGATGCGCTCTGTGTATGCGCTATACAGGACAGTGAGATAGTCACATCGGAGCAGGGTGCGCTCTGTGTATGCGCTATACAGGACAGTGAGATAGTCACATCGGAGCAGGGTGCGCTCTGTGTTTGCGCTATACAGGACAGTGAGATAGTCACATAGGAGCAGGGTGCGCTCTGTGTATGCGCTATACAGGACAGTGAGATAGTCACATCGGAGCAGGGTGCGCTCTGTGTTTGCGCTATACAGGACAGTGAGATAGTCACATAGGAGCAGGGTGCGCTCTGTGTATGCGCTATACAGGACAGTGAGATAGTCACATCGGAGCAGGATGCGCTCTGTGTATGCGCTATACAGGACAGTGAGATAGTCACATCGGAGCAGGGTGCGCTCTGTGTATGCGCTATACAGGACAGTGAGATAGTCACATCGGAGCAGGGTGCGCTCTGTGTATGCGCTATACAGGACAGTGAGATAGTCACATAGGAGCAGGATGCGCTCTGTGTATGCGCTATACAGGACAGTGAGATAGTCACATCGGAGCAGGGTGCGCTCTGTGTATGCGCTATACAGGACAGTGAGATAGTCACATCGGAGCAGGATGCGCTCTGTGTATGCGCTATACAGGACAGTGAGATAGTCACATCGGAGCAGGGTGCGCTCTGTGTATGCGCTATACAGGACAGTGAGATAGTCACATAGGAGCAGGATGCGCTCTGTGTATGCGCTATACAGGACAGTGAGATAGTCACATCGGAGCAGGGTGCGCTCTGTGTATGCGCTATACAGGACAGTGAGATAGTCACATCGGAGCAGGGTGCGCTCTGTGTATGCGCTATACAGGACAGTGAGATAGTCACATAGGAGCAGGGTGTGCTCTGTGTATGCGCTATACAGGACAGTGAGATAGTCACATAGGAGCAGGGTGTGCTCTGTGTATGCGCTATACAGGACAGTGAGATAGTCACATAGGAGCAGGGTGTGCTCTGTGTACGCGCTATACAGGACAGTGAGATAGATACATAGGAGCAGTGCTCGCTCTGTGTACGCGCTATACAGGACAGTGAGATAGATACATCGGAGCAGGGTGCGCTCTGTGTATGCGCTATACAGGACAGTGAGATAGTCACATAGGAGCAGGATGCGCTCTGTGTATGCGCTATACAGGACAGTGAGATAGTCACATCGGAGCAGGGTGCGCTCTGTGTATGCGCTATACAGGACAGTGAGATAGTCACATCGGAGCAGGGTGCGCTCTGTGTATGCGCTATACAGGACAGTGAGATAGTCACATAGGAGCAGGGTGTGCTCTGTGTATGCGCTATACAGGACAGTGAGATAGTCACATAGGAGCAGGGTGTGCTCTGTGTATGCGCTATACAGGACAGTGAGATAGTCACATAGGAGCAGGGTGTGCTCTGTGTACGCGCTATACAGGACAGTGAGATAGATACATAGGAGCAGTGCTCGCTCTGTGTACGCGCTATACAGGACAGTGAGATAGATACATCGGAGCAGGGTGCGCTCTGTGTATGCGCTATACAGGACAGTGAGATAGTCACATAGGAGCAGGATGCGCTCTGTGTATGCGCTATACAGGACAGTGAGATAGTCACATCGGAGCAGGGTGCGCTCTGTGTATGCGCTATACAGGACAGTGAGATAGTCACATCGGAGCAGGGTGCGCTCTGTGTATGCGCTATACAGGACAGTGAGATAGTCACATAGGAGCAGGGTGTGCTCTGTGTATGCGCTATACAGGACAGTGAGATAGTCACATAGGAGCAGGGTGTGCTCTGTGTATGCGCTATACAGGACAGTGAGATAGTCACATAGGAGCAGGGTGTGCTCTGTGTACGCGCTATACAGGACAGTGAGATAGATACATAGGAGCAGTGCTCGCTCTGTGTACGCGCTATACAGGACAGTGAGATAGATACATAGGAGCAGTGCTCGCTCTGTGTACGCGCTATACAGGACAGTGAGATAGATACATCGGAGCAGGGTGCGCTCTGTGTATGCGCTATACAGGACAGTGAGATAGTCACATAGGAGCAGGATGCGCTCTGTGTATGCGCTATACAGGACAGTGAGATAGTCACATCGGAGCAGGGTGTGCTCTGTGTATGCGCTATACAGGACAGTGAGATAGTCACATCGGAGCAGGGCTCGCTCTGTGTATGCGCTATACAGGACAGTGAGATAGTCACATAGGAGCAGGGTGTGCTCTGTGTATGCGCTATACAGGACAGTGAGATAGTCACATAGGAGCAGGGTGTGCTCTGTGTATGCGCTATACAGGACAGTGAGATAGTCACATAGGAGCAGGGTGTGCTCTGTGTACGCGCTATACAGGACAGTGAGATAGTCACATAGGAGCAGGGTGTGCTCTGTGTATGCGCTATACAGGACAGTGAGATAGTCACATAGGAGCAGGGTGTGCTCTGTGTATGCGCTATACAGGACAGTGAGATAGTCACATAGGAGCAGGGTGTGCTCTGTGTACGCGCTATACAGGACAGTGAGATAGTCACATAGGAGCAGTGCTCGCTCTGTGTACGCGCTATACAGGACAGTGAGATAGATACATAGGAGCAGTGCTCGCTCTGTGTACGCGCTATACAGGACAGTGAGATAGGAGAAATTGTAGTGGAATCAAATGATTTCAAATGTATTGATGCATCAGAGCTAACAATAGTAACGTTTCAGGACAAGCAGTCCCTTCCTCAGACCAGAGGTGTTTGGACTGAGGAAGGGGCTGCTTGTCCTGAAACGTTACTATTGTTAGCTCTGATCCATCAATACATTTGAAATCATTTGATTCCACTACAATTTGTGTGCCTCTTCCTTTCTCCTATCTTGCTATTACTTTGGATCCAGCTTTGGGACGCCAGGATCAACGGAAGGTGAGCACCAAATGTAAACTCCTTAAAAAAAAAATCTTTAAAACAGTGGTGTGCCACCTATAATCTCCTTTGTATTGCTATACAGGACAGTGAGATAGATATATAGGAGTAGGGCTCGCTCTGTGTATGCGCTCGCTCTGTGTATGCGCTATACAGGACCGTGAGATAGATACATAGGAGCAGGGCTCTGTATGCGCTATACAGGACAGTGAGATAGAGTCACATAGGAGCAGGGCTCTGTATGCTCTATACAGGACAGTGAGATAGATACATAGGAGCAGGGCTCTGTATGCGCTATATACAGGACAGTGAGATATATAGGAGCAGGGCTCTGTATGCGCTATACATGACAGTGAGATAGATACATAGGAGCATGGCTCTGTATGCACTATACAGGACAGTGAGATAGATACATAGGAGCCGGGCTCTGTATGCGCTATACAGGACAGTGAGATAGATATATAGGAGCAGGGCTCTGTATGCGCTATACAGGACAGTGAGATAGATATATAGGAGCAGGGCTCTGTATGCGCTATACAGGACAGTGAGATAGATACATAGAAGCAGGGCTCTGTATGCGCTATATACGGGACAGTGAGATATATAGGAGCAGGGCTCTGTATGCGCTATACATGACAGTGAGATAGATACATAGGAGCAGGGCTCTGTATGCGCTATACAGGACAGTGAGATAGATACATAGGAGCCGGGCTCTGTATGCGCTATACAGGACAGTGAGATAGATAGACCTGGTGGATTTTCTGGTGCAAATAATGTGCGTCAGATATTTCTCCTTTTGACGCGGAGCACAGCACCGGGATACATTGGTGCAAATATATGATCAATCTTCGCTGTATAATAGTGATGTGCTGTGTTATAAACCCTACTATACACAACAGCGTTCTGTGAGATACGGGTTTACCCTTCGCAGTCCGGGCGCTGGCCGCGGAGAATAAATAATATAAATAGGGTTTTACGTTGCGCATTAGTCATTATAGCGTAGCACTGGGCCGCGAGAGGTGGGCCCTGCGAGGCTCTGCATTCAGCAGTTCAGCTTCGCCAGGGGTGGCCAACTCCAGTCCTCAAGGGCCACCAACAGGTCAGGTGTTAGGGATATCCCTGCTTCAGCACAGGTCAGCGACTGAGCCACTTGCGCTGAAGCAGGGACCTGACCTTGAGGACTGGGGTTGCCCACCCCTGAGCTACACGATACGACACAAAGCTTTGGACATGTCCTCTTGTAAAATATGGAACCCCATTTAAAATGCATTTAACATTTAGTGAGCCATTTCCCCTCCATGGCTTAATAAAAATGAAAGTGCAGTTGTGTCTGGAATATGATTTGAATCGCGCCATTCCCCCCCCCCAAAAAAAAATACGGCCCCCCAAAAAATAGTGGGACACAATGGTATTCACTAATTGATGAGCGGTGCCTGCAGCGGAGTTTTATCCTCTGTGGAGTGTTCTGGATATAGAAATAAAATAGCATTTTGATGGGAAAGTACTGTTTTTCTTTACTGCGGCTCCGTTAAAGGCCTTTATTCTGTAAGGTGTGGCGAGCGCAGGTGAGGTGACATTGACTTTTAATAGGGCTTTTTCCCGCGACCCCCACGTCATCTGCACTTATCCCAGCTCGCAGAATCGGGGCCACAGTCTGTGAGACTAAAAACCATTGAGCTTGACTTGAGATCCGTGAGGCCTACCTGGGGAATGAGATAAGACCCCAAATATTACTCTGCATCCTGCGGGGGGGGAGGGGGGTGGAGTGTGACAGGTAGAGTCAATGACAGGAAGGTGAGGGTGAGTGATATTGGTGAGCTGCACCCTTACCCAGGCCTCTCCCTCGTTCTCTCTCCACCCCTTTCTCCCCCTCCCTCTCTCCTTTATCCGTGACAGTAACCAGGCCGGCGGCGCTATGATAACAGAAGTAGCTGCTGCTCTATCTGTTGCCCCCTGCACTATGCCCAACACGGCGTGCACACAGTGCCCATGTCCCCCTTCTGCATGGTCCGTGTGAGGCGGGTGCCCACGATTGAGGCATTCACAGAGGGGCAGATGGCCAAACGCCCCACTGGCCTTGCTGACAGCCAGACAGAGCGCTGGCCTGAATGATTTATCCTCATCTTGGGTACAAAGAACACTACATCAGGGTGTGGGGCAGGGGAAAGGGGGCATTAGCCGTTCAGCAAGGCAGGCGAGAGAGAGCTAACATTTTCTTATGCAACCTGCGCTGCAAACCAAGGCCAACAAGGACAATTAGCTGCATATTTCATGCAATGCCACAGCATTCACATCACCCACACGCATAGGGTCGAGGGTTGGCGCGTGCCCTCTCTCTGCAGCTGTTCATAGGGGGGTTTGGAGGATGCCCACACTAAAGAGGAAGAAAATCTGCCCCCCAGCCCCTCCTCGTCTGAAAAGGCACGCACACGAAGGCTAATGCGGTGTAGAAGACCACCAGCCATAATCAGAGGTGCTTGTAGGAAGGTGAATGTGATGAAGCTTGAGCTCCCCTCCCCCACTCTCTTTTTAGGGATGTGGTCCCTCCTGTGAAATGATGGAGAGAGAAAGAGGGATGGGAGTGGGGTAGTAAGAAAAGGGGGGAGGGGGAGAGCAGAGGCAGAAAGAGAGAAGGGGAAGAGATGGGCAGACAATCGGGGGAGGGGGAGATACAGGGATGCAGAGCTAGAGACGAGGGATGGAGGGATGTGTGTATATATATATATATGTATATACAGTCGGGAGATGGAAGGTAGAGATGTGCTAAGACAGAGGGGTAGGGGGGGGGGGATAGCTTGGTGGAGGTGGGTACGGTGAGACAGAGGGGTAGGGGGGGGGGATAGCTTGGTGGAGGTGGGTACGGTGAGACAGAGGGGTAGGGGGGGGGATAGCTTGGTGGAGGTGGGTACGGTGAGACAGAGGGGTAGGGGGGGTGGATAGCTTGGTGGAGGTGGGTACGGTGAGACACAGGGGTAGGGGGGGTGGATAGCTTGGTGGAGGTGGGTACGGTGAGACAGAGGGGTAGGGGGGGTGGATAGCTTGGTGGAGGTGGGTACGGTGAGACACAGGGGTAGGGGGGGTGGATAGCTTGGTGGAGGTGGGTACGGTGAGACACAGGGACGGGGGCAGCTTGTCCCTCCAGGTATGACATGAGCATCGCAGGGACCGTTCCCCTCCTTACCTGCTCAGCATGCCGGGTATCAAGGGGGAACCAACAGGGGACTGCCCCAGGGCGCTGTGAGGAGGGGGGACACGTCTGAATTTTCCTTCCAGGCCACTCCAGCAAAAGGGGACCAGCCATCTTCTACATGGTGGGGAGGGGGGAGGCAGGGAGCGATGGGTAGAGAGGAGGGAGGGAGGGAGGGAGGGAGGGAGGGGGGGGGGGGAGGTATCCGCCTCTGGTTGCCACGGATACAGGAGCCGGATGGCTTGTGGGCTCCGGATGTTTGCCGGGATACAGCCCCGTCCCTCCTCTGCTCTGACATCAGGTAGCCGGAGGAACCTTTGCACGGTCCCGGGACTCGGGGCGCCCCATTATCTGTCTCCTGCCCCCCGGGAGGAGTCGCTGGCCGGCTCCTGCTGCTCCTCTTTGTTGGTGATTTGCAATGGATGCGGCTTCTGTAAGGGCTACTCACTGCGGGCTACTCACTGCGGGGGCTACTCACTGCGGGGCTACTCACTGCGGGGGCTACTCACTGCGGGGCTACTCACTCTCACTGCGGGCTACTCACTGCGGGGGCTACTCACTGCTTACTGCGGGCTACTCACTGCGGGCTACTCACTGCGGGGCTACTCACTGCGGGGGCTACTCACTGCTCACTGCGGGCTACTCACTGCGGGCTACTCGCTGCGGGCTACTCACTGCAGGCTACTCACTGCAGGGGCTACTCACTGCGGGGGCTACTCACTGTGGGCTACTCACTGCGGGGGCTACTCACTGCGGGGCTACTCACTGCGGGCTACTCACTACTCACTGCAGGCTACTCACTGCGGGCTACTCACTGCGGGCTAGGGTTACTCACTGCGGGCTAGGGCTACTCACTGCGGGCTACTCACTGCGGGGGCTACTCACTGCGGGGGCTACTCACTGCGGGCTACTCACTGCGGGGGCTACTCACTGCGGGGGCTACTCACTGCGGGGGCTACTCACTGCGGGGGCTACTCACTGCTGGGGCTACTCACTGCGGGCTACTCACTGCGGGGGCTACTCACTGCGGGGGCTACTCACTGCCGGGGCTACTCACTGCGGGGCTACTCACTGCGGGGGCTACTCACTGCCGGGGCTACTCACTGCGGGGCTACTCACTGCGGGGGCTACTCACTGCGGGGGCTACTCACTGCGGGGGCTACTCACTGCGGGGGCTACTCACTGCGGGCTACTCACTCTCACTGCGGGCTACTCACTGCGAGCTACTCACTGCGGGCTACTCACTGCGGGGGCTACTCACTGCGGGGGCTACTCACTGCGGGCTACTCACTGCGGGGGCTACTCACTGCGGGCTACTCACTGCGGGGGCTATTCACTGCGGGGGCTACTCACTGCTCACTGCGGGCTACTCACTGCGGGGGCTACTCACTGCGGGCTACTCACTACTCACTGCGGGGCTACTCACTGCGGGAGCTACTCACTGCGGGCTACTCACTGCGGGCTACTCGCTGCGGGCTACTCACTACTCACTGCGGGCTACTCGCTGCGGGCTACTCACTGCGATCACTGCGAGCTACTCACTGCGGGCTACTCACTGCGAGCGGCTACTCACTGCGAGCTACTGCAAGATCTGCAGAGCATCCCTGTGTAACCCCTTCCCTGCCAGAGCATCCCTGTGTAACCCCTTCCCTGCCAGAGCGTCGCGGTGTAACCCCTTCCCTGCCAGAGCATCCCTGTGTAACCCCTTCCCTGCCATAGCGTACCGGTGTAACCCCTTCCCTGCCAGAGCGTCGCAATGTAACCCCTTCCCTGCCAGATCGTCGCTGTGTAACCCCTTCCCTGCCAGAGCGTCGCTGTGTAACCCCTTTGCTGCCAGAGCGTCGCAGTGTAACCCCTTCCCTGCCAGAGCGTCGCGGTGTAACCCCTTCCCTGCCAGAGTGTCGCGGTGTAACCCCTTCCCTGCCAGAGCGTCGCGGTGTAACCCCTTCCCTGCCAGAGCGTCGCGGTGTAACCCCTTCCCTGCCAGAGCATTGCGGTGTAACCCCTTCCCTGCCAGAGCATTGCAGTGTAACCCCTTCCCTGCCAGAGCGTCGCTGTGTAACCCCTTCCCTGCCAGAGCGTCGCTGTGTAACCCCTTCCCAGCCAGAGCGTCGCTGTGTAACCCCTTCCCTGCCGGAGCGTCGCTGTGTAACCCCTTCCCAGCCAGAGCGTCACTGTGTAACCCCTTCCCTGCCAGAGCGTCGCTGTGTAACCCCTTCCCTGCCAGAGCGTCGCTGTGTAACCCCTTCCCTGCCTGAGCGTCGCTGTGTAACCCCTTCCCTGCCAGAGCGTCGCTGTGTAACCCCTTTGCTGCCAGAGCGTCGCTGTGTAACCCCTTCCCTGCCAGAGCGTCGCTGTGTAACCCCTTCCCTGCCTGAGCGTCGCTGTGTAACCCCTTCCCTGCCAGAGCGTCGCTGTGTAACCCCTTTGCTGCCAGAGCGTCGCTGTGTAACCCCTTCCCTGCCAGAAAGTCCCTGTGTAACCCCTTCCCTGCCAGGGCGTGGCTGTGTAACCCCTTCCCTGCCAGAGCATCTCTGTGTAACCCCTTCCCTGCCTGAGCATCGCTGTGTAACCCCTTCCCTGCCTGAGCATCTCTGTGTAACCCCTTCCCTGCCAGAGCATCACTGTGTAACCCCTTCCCTGCCAGAGCGTCGCTGTGTAACCCCTTCCCTGCCAGAACATCTCTGTGTAACTTCTTCCCTGTCTGAGCGTCGCTGTGTAACCCCTTCCCTGCCAGAGCATCGCTGTGTAACCCCTTCCCTGCCAGAGCATCTCTGTGTAACCCCTTCCCTGCCTGAGCGTCGCTGTGTAACCCCTTCCCTGCCAGAGCGTCGCTGTGTAACCCCTTCCCTGCCAGAAAGTCCCTGTGTAACCCCTTCCCTGCCAGGGCGTGGCTGTGTAACCCCTTCCCTGCCAGAGCATCGCCGTGTAACCCCTTTGCTGCCAGAGCGTCGCTGTGTAACCCCTTCCCTGCCAGAAAGTCCCTGTGTAACCCCTTCCCTGCCAGGGCGTGGCTGTGTAACCCCTTCCCTGCCAGAGCATCTCTGTGTAACCCCTTCCCTGCCAGAGCATCACTGTGTAACGCCTTCCCTGCCAGAGCATTGCTGTGTAACCCCTTCCCTGCCAGAGCATCTCTGTGTAACCCCTTCCCTGCCAGAGCATCACTGTGTAACCCCTTCCCTGCCAGAGCATCGCTGTGTAACCCCTTCCCTGCCAGAGCATCGCTGTGTAACTTCTTCCCTGCCTGAGCATCGCTGTGTAACCCCTTCCCTGCCAGAGCATCGCTGTGTAACCCCTTCCCTGCCAGAGCATCGCTGTGTAACCCCTTCCCTGCCAGAACATCTCTGTGTAACTTCTTCCCAGCCAGAGTGTTGCTGTGTAACCCCTTCCCTGCCAGAGCATCGCTGTGTAGCCCCTTCCCTGCCAGAGCTCCGCAGAGCATCGCTCTGTAACCCTTTCGCTGCCGGAGCCCTGCAGAGCATTGCCGTGTAACCCTTTCCCTGCCAGGATGTTACAGAGGGATCCCCATTAACCACAAGCACCCACAGCTTCACAACCCGCCTTACAATCTAAGGGGGACCACTTGATTTCTGCAGTACTCAAGACCACGCCAAATTGGCAAGAAAGTATAGAGCGGCTCAGTGAGTACAGACACTGACTGACACTGAGTGTGAAGCAGGAGAACCTGGGAGAAGGAGCGGCTCAGTGAGTACAGACACTGACTGGCACCGAGTTTGGAGCAGGGGAACCTGGTTCAATTCCCGGTGTTGGCTCCTTGTGACCTTGGGCGAGTCACTTTATCTCCCTGTGCCTCAGGCACCAAACACATAGAGTGTAAGCTCCACGGGGCAGGGAACTGTGCCTGCAACATGTCTCTGTAAAGCGCTACGGAAAACAAGCAGCGCTATACATGCTGTTATTATTATTATAGAGTGACGCCGAAATGTCTGTTCAAAATGTCTTTCAGCGCCAATTTGCCAGGTCACTCCAGCAGTAAGAAAAACTCTGCAAATTTGTAACTGTTTGCGTTGCGTTTGAGACCTGCTGCGGCTTGTCTGAGCTGTTTCGCCAGCCCGGCAGCCACAAAAAACAGTCTTTGTGCCCCGAAAGCCACCGCATTTCGTGAAATTTGTCGAACAAATGACCGTTTGTGTGGCTTTGCAATTCGCCACTTCTGGGAATCGGTGCAAATGCTTCGCACACTTTAGTAAATCCCTGTTTGATACATATAGTGCTGAGCAAAAAATAGGACAGGGGAGCTGATCTTACTAGTTCAGCCTAAGGCTGCGTCCATAGTGCGAGCGACGGCACACGCGCGGCGCAAACAATGTGCAGCAGCTGTATAGGGCCGGCCACAGTGAGCGCGAGCGCGCGGCAGAGTCTACATAAAAATGTGATTTTGTCGCGCGACGGCCGGGTCACGTGAGCTGTTCAGCCAATGAGCGCGAACCAGCCTCGTGACGTCACGGCCACGCCTACCGGAGCTTCTACTCTGAGAACGCCTCCTAAGCACACGCTCACTCCTGTTCCTGACTGAGAATCTATTACTATAGGCGCCAACTAAATAGGGCACCTTCCTTAACTGATAACAATAAACAGGAACGGGACACTCATAAAGCTGCAGTTCAGTCTTTTTATTTTTTTATTTATTTTTTTATTTCAATAGTTTCATGTGGGCAATCTCTAATTACCTAAAGAACTGTATAGCTGCCGGTCAATTCGTTCTCCATGTATTGATAGGCGAAATTTGGTGACATAATTAGAGCTGGCATATGTTTTTCCTCTGCTTCTGTCTCTCAGTGGAAGCTCATGAATATTCATGAGCACTCCTGCACTGACATGTGCAAGAGGGAGGGCAGGGCTGACAAAGGGGTGTGCCAGGGCTTGTGACAGGACATGAAGGGGCAGTGCCTTAGTGAATGGCTGTTAAAATAGAATACAAGAAAATTGGTCTTTCAAAGTTGTTGTTTTTAAAACAGAAAATGCTAAAAGTATTTTTTCTCACTACAGAACTGATTTATTAAAAAAACCACACATGCAGGATATTGACTGAACGGCAGCTTTAAAATACATAGCTATACACTTAAACATTTACAGGACTCACAGTGAGGCTCTGACAGAACTCTGAGGAACCTGCTTCTAGAACATTGGGTGAAGCTATATATATATATGTCTATCTCCCTATGATGACATCACTGGTCACAAGACATCCTGCATCACATGAAGCGGAAGAGCAATACGAGAGTGATCCCAGACGGTTATGGAGAGAGCAGAGTATTTGTAAGAGTTTTTTTCGATTTCCCATGTACCGTTTTTCTCCAGAATGATTGTGCAGGGTGTAGTAATAAAACGATGCAGGGTGTAGTAATAAAACGATGCAGGGTGTAGTAATAAAACGATGCAGGGTGTAGTAATAAAATGATGAAGGGTGTAGTAATAAAACGATGCAGGGGGAGGAGGTGCAGGGTGTAGTAATAAAACGATGCAGGGGGAGGAGGTGTAGTGTGTAGTAATCAAACGGTGCAGGGCGTAGTAATAACATGATGCAGGGTGTAGTAATAAAGCGATGCAGGGGGGAGGAGGTGTAGGGCGTAGTAATAAAACGATGCGGGGGGGAGGAGGTGCAGGGCGTAGTAATAAAACGATGCGGGGGGGAGGAGGTGCAGGGCGTAGTAATAAAACGATGCAGGGGGGGAGGAGGTGCAGGGCGTAGTAATAAAACGATGCAGGGGGAGGAGGTGCAGGGCGTAGTAATAAAACAATGCAGGGGGAGGAGGTGCAGGGCGTAGTAATAAAACGATGCAGGGGGGGAGGAGGTGTAGGGCGTAGTAATAAAACGATGCAAGGGGGGGGAAGAGGTGCATGGTGTAGTAATAAAACGATGCAGGGGGAGGAGGTGCAGGGTGTAGTAATAACACGATGCAGGGGGGAGGAGGTGCAGGGCGTAGTAATAAAACGATGCAGGGGGAGGAGGTGCAGGGTGTAGTAATAAAACGATGCAGGGGGAGAGGAGGTGCAGGGTGTAGTAATAACACGATGTAGGGGGGGAGGAGGTGCAGGGTGTAGTAATAAAACGATGCAGGGGGGAGGAGGTGTAGGGCGTAGTAATAACACGATGTAGGAGGGGAGGAGGTGCAGGGTGTAGTAATAAAACGATGCAGGGGGGAGGAGGTGCAGGGCGTAGTAATAAAACGATGCAGGGGGAGGAGGTGCAGGGCGTAGTAATAAAATGATGCAGTGGGGGGAGGAGGTGCAGGGCGTAGTAATAAAACGATGCAGGGGGAGGAGGTGCAGGGTGTAGTAATAAAACGATGCAGGGGGAGAGGAGGTGCAGGGTGTAGTAATAACACGATGTAGGGGGGGAGGAGGTGCAGGGTGTAGTAATAAAACGATGCAGGGGGGAGGAGGTGTAGGGCGTAGTAATAACACGATGTAGGAGGGGAGGAGGTGCAGGGTGTAGTAATAAAACGATGCAGGGGGGAGGAGGTGCAGGGCGTAGTAATAAAACGATGCAGGGGGAGGAGGTGCAGGGCGTAGTAATAAAATGATGCAGTGGGGGGAGGAGGTGCAGGGCGTAGTAATAAAACGATGCAGGGGGAGGAGGTGCAGGGTGTAGTAATAAAACGATGCAGGGGGGAGGAGGTGCAGGGCGTAGTAATAACACGATGCAGGGGGGAGGAGGTGCAGGGCGTAGTAATAAAACGATGCAGGGGGAGGAAGTGCAGGGCGTAGTAATAAAACGATGCAAGGGGGGGAGGAGGTGCATGGTGCAGTAATAAAACGATGCAGGGGGAGGTGGTGCAGGGTGTAGTAATAAAACGATGCAGGGGGAGGAGGTGCAGGGCGTAGTAATAACACGATGCAGGGGGGAGGAGGTGCAGGGTGTAGTAATAAAACGATGCAGGGGGAGGAGGTGCAGGGCGTAGTAATAAAATGATGCAGTGGGGGGAGGAGGTGCAGGGCGTAGTAATAAAACGGTGCAGGGGGGAGGAGGTGCAGGGTGTAGTAATAACACGATGCAGGGGGAGGAGGTGCAGGGCGTAGTAATAAAACGATGCAGGGGGAGGAGGTGCAGGGCGTAGTAATAAAATGATGCAGTGGGGGGAGGAGGTGCAGGGCGTAGTAATAAAACGGTGCAGGGGGGAGGAGGTGCAGGGTGTAGTAATAACACGATGCAGGGGGAGGAGGTGCAGGGCGTAGTAATAAAACGATGCAGGGCGTAGTAATAAAACGATGCAGGGGGGAAGAGGTGCAGGGCGTAGTAATAAAACGATGCGGGGGGGAGGAGGTGCAGGGCGTAGTAATAAAACGATGCAGGGGGGAGGAGGTGCAGGGCGTAGTAATAAAACGATGCGGGGGGGAGGAGGTGCAGGGCGTAGTAATAAAACGATGCGGGGGGGAGGAGGTGCAGGGCGTAGTAATAAAACGATGCGGGGGGGAGGAGGTGCAGGGCGTAGTAATAAAACGATGCGGGGGGGAGGAGGTGCAGGGCGTAGTAATAAAACGATGCGGGGGGGAGGAGGTGCAGGGCGTAGTAATAAAACGATGCTGGGGGGAGGAGGTGCAGGGTGTAGTAATAAAACGATGCGGGGGGGAGGAGGTGCAGGGCGTAGTAATAAAACGATGCGGGGGGGAGGAGGTGCAGGGCGTAGTAATAAAACGATGCGGGGGGGAGGAGGTGCAGGGCGTAGTAATAAAACGATGCGGGGGGGAAGAGGTGCAGGGTGTAGTAATAAAACGATGCGGGGGGGAGGAGGTGCAGGGCGTAGTAATAAAACGATGCGGGGGGGAAGAGGTGCAGGGCGTAGTAATAAAACGATGCAGGGGGAGGAGGTGCAGGGCGTAGTAATAAAACGATGCAGGGGGGGAGGAGGTGCAGGGCGTAGTAATAAAACGATGCAGGGGGGAGGAGGTGCAGGGCGTAGTAATAACACGATGCAGGGGGGAGGAGGTGCAGGGCGTAGTAATAAAACGATGCAGGGGAGGAGGTGCAGGGTGTAGTAATAACACGATGCAGGGGGAGGAGGTGCAGGGCGTAGTAATAAAACGATGCAGGGGGAGGAGGTGCAGGGCGTAGTAATAAAACGATGTAGGGGGGGAGGAGGTGCAGGGTGTAGTAATAAAACGATGCAGGGGGGAGGAGGTGCAGGGCGTAGTAATAACACGATGCAGGGGGGAGGAGGTGCAGGGCGTAGTAATAACACGATGCAGGGGGGAGGAGGTGCAGGGCGTAGTAATAAAACGATGCAGGGGGAGGAGGTGCAGGGCGTAGTAATAAAACAATGCAGGGGGAGGAGGTGCAGGGCGTAGTAATAAAACGATGCAGGGGGGGAGGAGGTGTAGGGCGTAGTAATAAAACGATGCAAGGGGGGGGAAGAGGTGCATGGTGTAGTAATAAAACGATGCAGGGGGAGGAGGTGCAGGGTGTAGTAATAACACGATGCAGGGGGGAGGAGGTGCAGGGCGTAGTAATAAAACGATGCAGGGGGAGGAGGTGCAGGGTGTAGTAATAAAACGATGCAGGGGGAGAGGAGGTGCAGGGTGTAGTAATAACACGATGTAGGGGGGGAGGAGGTGCAGGGTGTAGTAATAAAACGATGCAGGGGGGAGGAGGTGTAGGGCGTAGTAATAACACGATGTAGGAGGGGAGGAGGTGCAGGGTGTAGTAATAAAACGATGCAGGGGGGAGGAGGTGCAGGGCGTAGTAATAAAACGATGCAGGGGGAGGAGGTGCAGGGCGTAGTAATAAAATGATGCAGTGGGGGGAGGAGGTGCAGGGCGTAGTAATAAAACGATGCAGGGGGAGGAGGTGCAGGGTGTAGTAATAAAACGATGCAGGGGGGAGGAGGTGCAGGGCGTAGTAATAACACGATGCAGGGGGGAGGAGGTGCAGGGCGTAGTAATAAAACGATGCAGGGGGAGGAAGTGCAGGGCGTAGTAATAAAACGATGCAAGGGGGGGAGGAGGTGCATGGTGCAGTAATAAAACGATGCAGGGGGAGGTGGTGCAGGGCGTAGTAATAAAACGGTGCAGGGGGGAGGAGGTGCAGGATGTAGTAATAACACGATGCAGGGGGAGGAGGTGCAGGGCGTAGTAATAAAACGATGCAGGGGGAGGAGGTGCAGGGCGTAGTAATAAAATGATGCAGTGGGGGGAGGAGGTGCAGGGCGTAGTAATAAAACGGTGCAGGGGGGAGGAGGTGCAGGGCGTAGTAATAAAACGATGCGGGGGGGAGGAGGTGCAGGGCGTAGTAATAAAACGATGCGGGGGGGAGGAGGTGCAGGGCGTAGTAATAAAACGATGCGGGGGGGAGGAGGTGCAGGGCGTAGTAATAAAACGATGCGGGGGGGAGGAGGTGCAGGGCGTAGTAATAAAACGATGCGGGGGGGAGGAGGTGCAGGGCGTAGTAATAAAACGATGCAGGGGGGAGGAGGTGCAGGGTGTAGTAATAAAACGATGCGGGGGGGAGGAGGTGCAGGGCGTAGTAATAAAACGATGCGGGGGGGAGGAGGTGCAGGGCGTAGTAATAAAACGATGCGGGGGGGAGGAGGTGCAGGGCGTAGTAATAAAACGATGCGGGGGGGAGGAGGTGCAGGGCGTAGTAATAAAACGATGCAGGGGGAGGAGGTGCAGGGCGTAGTAATAAAACGATGCAGGGGGGAGGAGGTGCAGGGCGTAGTAATAAAACGATGCAGGGGGGGAGGAGGTGCAGGGCGTAGTAATAAAACGATGCAGGGGGGGAGGAGGTGCAGGGCGTAGTAATAAAACGATGCAGGGGGGAGGAGGTGCAGGGCGTAGTAATAACACGATGCAGGGGGGAGGAGGTGCAGGGCGTAGTAATAAAACGATGCAGGGGAGGAGGTGCAGGGTGTAGTAATAACACGATGCAGGGGGAGGAGGTGCAGGGCGTAGTAATAAAACGATGCAGGGGGAGGAGGTGCAGGGCGTAGTAATAAAACGATGTAGGGGGGGAGGAGGTGCAGGGTGTAGTAATAAAACGATGCAGGGGGAGGAGGTGCAGGGCGTAGTAATAAAACGATGTAGGGGGGGAGGAGGTGCAGGGTGTAGTAATAAAACGATGCAGGGGGGAGGAGGTGCAGGGCGTAGTAATAACACGATGCAGGGGGGAGGAGGTGCAGGGCGTAGTAATAACACGATGCAGGGGGGAGGAGGTGCAGGGCGTAGTAATAAAACGATGCAGGGGGAGGAGGTGCAGGGCGTAGTAATAAAACGATGCAGGGGGGAAGAGGTGCAGGGCGTAGTAATAAAACGATGCAGGGGGAGGAGGTTCAGGGCGTAGTAATAAAACGATGCAGGGGGAGGAGGTGCAGGGTGTAGTAATAAAACGATGCAGGGGGGGAGGAGGTGCAGGGCGTAGTAATAAAACGATGCGGGGGGGAGGAGGTGCAGGGCGTAGTAATAAAACGATGCAGGGGGAGGAGGTGCAGGGCGTAGTAATAAAATGATGCAGTGGGGGGAGGAGGTGCAGGGCGTAGTAATAACACGATGCAGGGGGAGGAGGTGCAGGGAGTAGTAATAAAACGATGCAGGGGGAGGAGGTGCAGGGCGTAGTAATAAAACGATGCAGGGGGGGAGGAGGTGCAGGGCGTAGTAATAAAACGATGCAGTGGGGGGAGGAGGTGCAGGGTGTAGTAATAAAACGATGCAGGGGGGGAGGAGGTGCAGGGCGTAGTAATAAAACGATGCAGTGGGGGGAGGAGGTGCAGGGCGTAGTAATAAAACGATGCAGGGGGAGGAGGTGCAGGGTGTAGTAATAAAACGATGCAGGGGGGGAGGAGGTGTAGGGTGTAGTAATAAAACGATGCAGTGGGGGGAGGAGGTGCAGGGTGTAGTAATAAAACGATGCAAGGGGGGAGGAGGTGCAGGGTGTAGTAATAACACGATGCAGGGGGGAGGAGGTGCAGGGTGTAGTAATAAAACGATGCAGGGGGAGGAGGTGCAGGGCGTAGTAATAAAACGATGCAGTGGGGGGAGGAGGTGCAGGGTGTAGTAATAAAACGATGCAGGGGGGGAGGAGGTGCAGGGTGTAGTAATAACACGATGCAGGGGGGAGGAGGTGCAGGGTGTAGTAATAACACGATGCAGGGGGGAGGAGGTGCAGGGCGTAGTAATAAAATGATGCAGTGGGGGGAGGAGGTGCAGGGCGTAGTAATAAAACGATGCAGGGGGGAGGAGGTGCAGGGCGTAGTAATAAAATGATGCAGTGGGGGGAGGAGGTGCAGGGCGTAGTAATAAAACGATGCAGGGGGAGGAGGTGCAGGGCGTAGTAATAAAACGATGCAGGGGGAGGAGGTGCAGGGTGTAGTAATAAAACGATGCAGGGGGGGAGGAGGTGCAGGGTGTAGTAATAACACGATGCAGGGGGGAGGAGGTGCAGGGTGTAGTAATAACACGATGCAGGGGGGGAGGAGGTGTAGGTTGTAGTAATAACACGATGCAGGGGGGAGGAGGTGCAGGGTGTAGTAATAACACGATGCAGGGGGGGAGGAGGTGTAGGGTGTAGTAATAACACGATGCAGGGGGGAGGAGGTGCAGGGTGTAGTAATAAAACGATGCAGGGGAGGAGGTGCAGGGTGTAGTAATAACACGATGCAGGGGGGAGGAGGTGCAGGGTGTAGTAATAAAACGATGCAGGGGGAGGAGGTGCAGGGTGTAGTAATAACACGATGCAGGGGGGAGGAGGTGCAGGGTGTAGTAATAAAACGATGCAGGGGGAGGAGGTGCAGGGTGTAGTAATAACACGATGCAGGGGGGAGGAGGTGCAGGGTGTAGTAATAAAACGATGCAGGGGAGGAGGTGCAGAGTGTAGTAATAACACGATGCAGGGGGGGAGGAGGTGCAGGGTGTAGTAATAACACGATGCAGGGGGGAGGAGGTGCAGGGTGTAGTAATAAAACGATGCAGGGGAGGAGGTGCAGAGTGTAGTAATAACACGATGCAGGGGGGGAGGAGGTGCAGGGTGTAGTAATAACACGATGCAGGGGGGGGAGGAGGTGTGCGCTGTTCAGTAATGACCGAGCTTGTAACGTAACATGAGACCCAGACACTGCTATAGCACTTCTGAGCTAATAACACTTCCTTCCTACACCTGCTCTCTGAAAATCCCTTTGTTTTGTTCACATTTCGGGGAGAGGTCACTGCCTAACCGATGGCTCGTGGGCTGGTGTGAACATTGCACACACAAGCTCGTTGCTCTGCTGAAACTTTCTGCGTTGCGTTTGAGAGGGTGTGCAAGAGAGATCACCCCTGCACCCACCTCACCCCTGCACCCACCTCACCCCTGCACCCACCTCACCCCTGCACCCACCTTCCCATTCTTTATCATTATGCCTCTGCGGTCTTCTAGCGAGTCCTCGCAGGAAACCCACTGCCGGACGGATGTGGCGGACTGCAATTGCTTTAACTGTACAGGAGTTGTATTAATGCCCAGGGGGCCATTGAATGATCACATGTGGGGTCCGCTCCAGGCTGCAAATAAGACCAAGGACCCTTTGCTGTTGCAAATTGTGCTTCGTCGTTTTGCAATGGAGAGCTGCCCCGAAGGGTTGATTAAGTTGGCACAAATATGTACGGTATGCAGACATTTACTGTGAGAATACATCATCCAAAATAACAACAAAAAATCCCCCCAAATTTGTCGGAAAAGCTGCCAAACTGATCACTGTGGATCTAAGGTTGGCCGGTCTGCTGCATGGACAAGAATTGGAAGTAGCAGACGTGGGGGGAATGTCCGGGGTTTATTGATGACATACCACCGATATTTCGGCCTTGATAAACGTCCACCCATGCGGGAGGAATGTCTACTCCCTATTCTTGGGGGTCTCGTAGCCTTGGGGGGTCCGGGAACAGTCTAGACCCCGTTATAGGTTCTTATACCTTTTAATATGCAGACACAAGAGATCTTCATAGATGAAGTTATGGCGTACAGACCTCTTCTTCAAATGTACCGGTGCCTACACAAATATATACGCTGGGCAGCCCAGAACGTCTGCGTGGCAAGAGTAGGTAGTGTAGGACGTAGGTGAATATGCAATGCGGGTATTCAGACGGCGGCTCTCGGAGCACAGAAATAACATCCTGGGTATATTCATATAGGTGCTCTTGGTTCTAAAGCATTGTACAGTTATATGGAGGCAGTGATGGCAGTTCTAGGGTTAACTCTGGCAACAACGTTATGACTCTTTCAGATGGGACGTGGGAGATTAGTACCTGTCCTATTATTGTTAATAATAACTTTATATGGGGCTTTTACAATGATACAGTTACAGTATAGCGCACAGTACGCAGCACATAGGATTGTTAGACACAGTTACTGCCCCATAGAGCTTACAATCTATGTTTTGGTGCCAGAGGCACAGGGAGATAAAGTGACTTGCCCAAGGTCACAAGGAGCCGACACCGGAATATCTTCTGATTCACACTCAGTGGCACTGTTTGCAGTCAGTGTCTTTATTCACTGAGCCTCCCCTATTACCCAATAACAGGGGGGCACGCTGTGCCTCAGGGCGATTAGTGGGGCGATTAGTGGGGCTATGTATAAAGCAACCCAATGGATTTTTTTTCTATTAAATTGATGCTTCCAGAAGCATTTTCACCAGGAATCTAAAAACATCAATAAGTTGGGTTCATTTTCATCGCTTTTTCCCCTTTGGGTCAGCTTGCATTCTGGGGGCTGGTCAAAGCAGGAGTTAGGTTCCCAGTTGCACCTGTAATGGGATGTGTCTGGGTCTCTGACTTATTTATTGGGTCCTGTGCATCAAACAACTCAGCTGAGTCTCACTTGGCATAACTCCTCTGGCTCACCATCTGGAAGGCACTTGTTTAGCAGGGTTATTACACCTGGTGCAGACACAAAAAAAACAACGGATACAACGCACTTCTCTGGGCTCTCATGCAAACCCCTCAAAGTGAGTCGCTGGAACACAAAAAGGACAGCATTTACTACACTGTATTATAAAGCAAGTAAGCCCTTCCCAAGTAGAGGAGTATCTGCAGCCTTATGGTCACGTATGATAATATTTGTTGGTAATGTAACTCCACGGTGCCTGCTGTCCCAGTGGCATTGCGGTGGCTTTTGGAACTTGGTCCTGACCAGTCTCCTCTAAGGCTTTCGGTCTGGATGCAGCAGAATCAGTGTCCCTCCACCGGGCAGAATGGGTTGGTGTGACGTCAGCTCTTGACTTCAAGATGAAAGGGCCCTCCCGGAGATAAAAGACAGAGCCCGCACCTGAAGGGCTACAGGAGCCCAGATGTGTGAGGAGAGCCGGGTGGCCGCAGCTTCTGCAGACCGCTCGCCAGCGATGTCTTCCTCCGCCTCACTGTCACCAAGCCAGGGAGCAGGGGCAGAGGGGGGCCCAAGGGAACAGATGCAGCCGGACTATGCGGAGGTGAGAGGAACTTCATGTCCTCTGGAAAGGGAGAGGGGAGGGGGTCCATGGGGCAGGTCATTTGGGGGGGGGGGCATCTCCTTCTGTCATTGCGGAGTGTCCTTAATGTAGGTGGCTTGAGAGGAGACATCTGAACAGGCCTGATGGACATCATTTTCAGCCTGCAAACAATGTCACATACAGCACTGCCAGTCTCACACTCCACGAGTATGGGGCCAGTTGGAGATGGTTGCATAGTCTGCAGGTTTCGAAGCCACCATCTGCCCCTTCTCTGCCAGAGCAGAGCAATGTGTTGCTGGCACGGCAGAGTTAAAGAGATTGCAATGCAGTTAGTATTCTGATGAAAGGTTGTGCTGCGACTTGGGACAATTCTAACACTTTTTATGTGTGAGATTCCACAGCAAACACGGGGTTAGTAATGTGAGGAGCGAGGAATCAAACAACGGAGGATGTCCACAAAAACGAGGAAAATAGAAATATTTGGGAATGTTTTTGTCTTCTAACCGGAATAAATCCTTTATACTCAACCACCCCCCAACCAGCTCCCTACAATCTCTATTGTGTGGCTGCCCCTCTGCACGCACAAGAACCGGGATGTTAAAATGTCTGGAATAGAGGAACCCTCCATGGAAAGGAAAGAGAAGCTGGAGATTAAGATTGTCAGGAGTGGTCCTGTTGGACAGATTAGTTGGACCAGAATTGTCCTTCTGTGCTGGTATTAATTATGAATCCATATTCCTAAATAGACATCCGGCCAAGTCTAGAGAAGGTGACCTCAGGAACCTCTTAGGACCGCATTCCGATATGCTACCAACGTGTTAACACCACGTTAGCAATCCACTAAGATCATTGGTTTGGCTGAAGGTCAATACTTTGCAGAACATTGCACGGTGGCCTTCCCTTCTCCTCCTTTCCAATACGGAGAGAAGCAGAGTGACGCACAGGTAACTATGCACCTGCTTCCTCCAGGTGAGTAGAAGTGGATACATGGTTATTATGGGTTACCTGCTTCTCACTGGGGGCCTTACAGTAGAAAGGATCGGTTATTATTTATAGCTGCCGTTCCATGAAGAAGATCAAAAAGCTGCCTACTTATCAGTGTAATTGTCTTCCTTAGATTCAGTTCGGACCTGTGGGTACGATTTTCGGGGGGCTCCGCACTCAGGCCTATCAGCTACTTATTGCATGTCATGTTCATCTGTTGGAATAATAACGTCACCCTCATTATTTTAAAGACAGAGCAAGAGACACAATGTTCCCGTCCGTTGTAAAATCGATAGTCTTATTATCCAAACAAATTAGGTAGAGATTGTACAAAAATAACAAAAAAACGGTAGTTACTTTGGAAAGTTTCAAAAGTTATTTACTTCCACTTGTCTGTTTTTGTAAATGTTCCGGTTATCTACATGTAATCTATGAAACATGCCCGTGACATTCGCTCAGCGCGGTTCTGGGTGGGAAGGGCCTCTTCAAACAGCCTTGGTCCTAATGCCAGAGAATGGTTTCACTTGTTCGCTCTCAAAGGAATAATTTGGGGTGACTGCCCCTAGATGTGACAAGGATTTGGTAACCTTCTAAGGTTAAGCAGCGGGCGGCGTAGCCCAAATTGCCTATAGTTCCCTGTATAGTGTCTGCCATCCCTACTGTATCTAAGATTGTGTCTTCTACAGTCTCCACATCTCTATATGGAGAACACAGTCTCCCTAATAACCGGGCACTCTCCCAACACTATCATAAGCAATCCGGAGAAGAGCGGGGGCTACAGGTGTCGTGCAGGAGTGGCCCACTCCTGTCCTCAAGAGCCACCAACAGGTCAGGTTCTCAGGTTATCCCTGCCTCAGCACAGGTGGTGCAGTCGAAGACATGAGCCCTTGGATGAGCCACCTGCGATGAAGCAGGGATATCCTGACAAGTTGACCAGTTAGTGGCCCTTGAGGACGGGAGTCGGCCGCCCTTGGCGTGGTCGTGCCAGCCTGCTCAGGTTTACCACTCACAAGAAAGTAAGCGCACTGGAAATGAAGGTTATCCGGGGGCCTGGGCTGAGCGCTGTAAACACGTGAAGGTGTTTAGGTTCATCGTTGTGAACTTTGTATCGCAATACGTGATATGTCTTTTCCCCTGTGGTTTCACATCACTGATATTTTTCTAACCTTTTCTCCGAGTGAACTCGGTTTTCTTAAAAAATACCAAAAAAAAAAAAAAAAAACATTTCTGAGAGAAGTTACTTTTCATGCAAAACGCTTATGTGTCCGATTTCCGTGAGGTCAGAGGCGCAGCCGGTGGCGGCGATGTGTCACCGCGTTTCCTCGCGCTATAAGAAGGGGCTGTTTGGGAGATGTGTTTCGAGCTCATCTTGCCGTCACCAGGAAGAGAGAGGTAGGTAGCTCCGACTGGGACGGGGGGCATGGGGCGGGGGGCATGGGGCGGGGGGCGGGGGGCATGGGGCAGGGGGCGGGAGTGGTGAATATTATTCTGAATTGTTGTCCGTTTTTGAACATTGTCCCTGTGTAAGAATCCAACGACTACTTATTAATGAAAAAATACAAATAAATGTAAATTATATTATTATATCGAGTCCTTACCATAAAAATACTTTATTGTATAATTTTTAACATTTGTTGACTGTTTTTATAATCTTGATGGACATTTTTCTGCTTTTAAATGTAACATTTGAAATGATATATAAATACCAATTAATTTACATATTTATATATGTATATACACACACACGTATGTATATTGCTGTATAAAACTAATCACTAAAAAATGTACATATATACATCTACACACAGTAACAATCAAAACATTCATTTCCCACAGGAATTAAATAATAAAACGGTTACTTTAAGGGTGACATGAAAATATTCCAAACAAGCCAAGTACATTTTTTTTTTATTATGAGTTTGGTGCTTTTTACTGGGGTCTCCCACTTCAGATGCCAGTTTCAGAACCATGGCAACTCTTAATAAGAAAGACCAAGACATCTGTCGAGACGTACATTATACAAATATCAAAGTAAATCAGTGGCGGGCGCATAAATCTCATCGTATCAATAGGTCTTAATCTAGTAAACACGGAGACATTATATTCAGAATGAAGCCTGTATGGAAATCCGTCTCCTATTCTCCCCGAAGAAATCAATCGCAGTTTCATTCTTTTATTCTTCCGCAAATTCAATTTAATCTACTGGGGGGGGGGGGGGGGGAGCGAGTCCTCTCATTCTCCAGCCGATTCGTATAATCTATTGGGACACTAGTTCTTTTATTTTCATGCAGATTCCTTTCAACGTGCTGGGGTAGATTTCCTTTATCCCCCCCCCCCCTCACCCTCCCGTAGGGGAATAAAAAATCAAGTTAATCTTTAGGGAGATTACACATTTATTGCCTGCCATGGTTTTGTGTAAACTGTTTGGGAGATGAGTCTTTTTACAAGCCATGAACTTTTTAACTCGGATGGGGGTGTTCAACTGCAGTCCTCGAGTTCCCCCGCAACAGGGCAGGTTTTCAGGATATCCCAGCTTTTTTCAAGAGAATAAATAAGTATTTCACTGTGTGTTTTTGTCATGTTGGATGTAGCATTGGGCTTCTCTGTCGTTTGTTGTATACATATGCCACGCTCAATAGCTCTCCTTTTTGACACTTATATACATATATGTTTTGTGGGGGGCTCAGGGGTTCCCAAAAAGAGCTTGCTGGGGTTTTGTGTGTTTGTTAACTTATTTTCAGCACAGGTGGCTCAATCAGAGGCTCAGTCAAAGACTCTATTTGAGCCACCTGTGCTGAAGCAAGGACTGAGCCACCTGTGCTGAAGCGGGGACTGATTGAGCCACCTGTGCTGAAGCAGGGATATCCGGAAAACCTGACCTGCCTGGGGGGTGGCGGGGTCTTGAGGACTGGTGTTGAGAACCCCTGTTCTAACCCAGAGAAGCCCCCTCTGCTGTAAAATACAATTTCGTCCGACGAGAAATGAGTCTTTCACACTCTATAAATAACGTGTAAATCTGATTTAGAGAGGGAACCTTTATTCCGCGCATAGCACCGCGCTGGTATAGTGGTCAAGTCTGTAACAGACGCCACGGAGAGTCCGCCTCCCTCGCTGGGCCAGATTTAAGCCCGGTGACCCCGCTTTGTTTTCGTCAAAATGTTTTGCGTCAGAGTGATTTATGTCATGGGGGGGGGGGGGAGGAGGGGGTATGTGGCTGGGGGGGGAGGGGGTGTGTGGCTGGGGGGGGGGGTATACGGAATTCCATAGGAATCCTAGATGAATATGCAAAGTAGCCTCCGCGTCTCGCTTAGCAGGCGCCAGAGAGCGATACGGTGGAGAGTGGAGAACCCCTCTGTGAGGGAGGTGGAGAACCCAACTGTGAGGGAGGTGGAGAACCCAACTGTGAGGGAGGTGGAGAACCCCTCTGTGAGGGGGGTGGAGAACCCCACTGTGAGGGAGGTGGAGAACCCCTCTGTGAGGGGGGTGGAGAACCCCACTGTGAGGGGGGTGGAGAACCCCTCTGTGAGGGGGGTGGAGAACCCCACTGTAAGGGGGGTGGAGAACCCCACTGTGAGGGGGGTGGAGAACCCCACTGTGAGGGAGGTGGAGAACCGAACAGTGAGGGAGGTGGAGAACCCAACTGTGAGGGAGGTGGAGAACCCAACTGTGAGGGAGGTGGAGAACCCAACTGTGAGGGAGGTGGAGAACCCCACTGTGAGGGAGGTGGAGAACCCCACTGTGAGGTGGGTGGAGAACCCCACTGTGAGGGGGGTGGAGAACCCCACTGTGAGGGAGGTGGAGAACCCAACTGTGAGGGAGGTGGAGAACCCCTCTGTGTGGGAGTTGGAGAACCCCTCTGTGAGGGGGGTGGAGAACCCCACTGTGAGGGAGGTGGAGAACCGAACAGTGAGGGAGGTGGAGAACCCAACTGTGAGGGAGGTGGAGAACCCCACTGTGAGGGGGGTGGAGAACCTCACTGTGAGGGGGGTGGAGAACCCCACTGTGAGGGAGGTGGAGAACCCCACTGTGAGGGAGGTGGAGAACCGAACAGTGAGGGAGGTGGAGAACCCCACTGTGAGGGAGGTGGAGAACCCCACTGTGAGGGCGGTGGAGAACCCCACTGTGAGGGAAGTGGAGAACCCAACTGTGAGGGGGGTGGAGAACCCCTCTGTGAGGGAAATGGAGAACCCCACTGTGAGGGGGGTGGAGAACCCCTCTGTGAGGGAGGTGGAGAACCCCACTGTGAGGGAAATGGAGAACCCAACTGTGAGGGAGGTGGAGAACCCCTCTGTGAGGGAGGTGGAGAACCCCACTGTGAGGGAGGTGGAGAACCCCACTGTGAGGGAGGTGGAGAACCCCTCTGTGAGGGAGGTGGAGAACCCCACTGTGAGGGAGGTGGAGAACCCAACTGTGAGGGAGGTGGAGAACCCCACTGTGAGGGAAATGGAGAACCCAACTGTGAGGGGGGTGGAGAACCCCTCTGTGAGGGAGGTGGAGAACCCCACTGTGAGGGAAATGGAGAACCCAACTGTGAGGGAGGTGGAGAACCCCTCTGTGAGGGAGGTGGAGAACCCAACTGTGAGGGAGGTGGAGAACCCCACTGTGAGGGAGGTGGAGAACCCCACTGTGAGGGAGGTGGAGAACCCCTCTGTGAGGGAGGTGGAGAACCCCACTGTGAGGGAGGTGGAGAACCCCTCTGTGAGGGAGGTGGAGAACCCAACTGTGAGGGAGGTGGAGAACCCAACTGTGAGGGAGGTAGAGAACCCAACTGTGAGGGGGGTGGAGAACCCCACTGTGAGGGGGGTGGAGAACATCTGAGATAAGTATCTCCAGGGGGTCAGTGTTACAATGATTCTTCCGAGTTTACTGAAGAGCTTGGGCGGGCTCCATTTGGCGCAGTATTGTCACTTACATATAGGTTTCATCTTGGGGAATCTTCTCCGTGCTGAATGCAGCCAGACGCTCGTGCCATCTTCACCTTTTAGTGGTAAAACCCACCTTGGGATCCTCCTTCTTCTAACATTGGGGAATCTGTGTCTCCAAGAGTGGTAAAAACTGTGCAGCAGGGCTTCTCAACTCCCCCCACCAACAGGTCGGGTTTTAAGGATATCCCTGCTTCAGCACAGGTGGCTCTATCAGTGGCTCAGTCAAACACTGACCAGCTGTGCTGAAGTAGGGACTGATTGAGCCACCTGTGCTGAAGCAGGGACTGATTGCGCCTCCTGTGCTGAACCAGGGACTGGTTGAGCAACCTGCGCTGAACCAGGGATATCCAGAAAACCTGACCTGTTGGGGGGTCTTGAGGAATGGAGTTGAGATCTCCCTTACTACCTGCGGCATGAACACGGTAACAGTCCCAGCCACGCCAGGCTCCCAGCCACGCCAGGCTCCCAGCCACGCCAGGCTCCCAGCCACGCCAGGCTCCCACCTGATTGGAAAAGTTTTCAAAGTGAGCTGCCCGAGGCGGAAACAAACTGGCAGAGCATTCTGGGGCATGAAACGGCTGCTGAGCACTCTGGGAGGAAAGGGGTTAATTGGAACCTCTAGCAATTGTAGCTGCTGAACCCCTATTACCAACTACTTTGTGCGCGTTACACAAATTCACTAACGCACGCTGATACACACACAGTACACACACTCACACAGTACACACACACACAGTACACACACACACATACACACACAGTACACACACACACACACACAGTACACACACACACACACACAGTACATACACACACACAGTACATACACACACACACACACAGTACATACACACACACACAGTACAAACACACACACAGTACACACCCTACACATACACACACACACACACACACACAGTACACATATACACACACAGTACACATATACACACATAGTACATACACACACACACACAGTACACACCCTACACACACACACACACACACACACACACACACACACACACACACACACACACACACACACACACACACACGCTACACGCTACACACACACACACACACACACGCTACACACACACACAGTACACACACATATACACAGTACACACACACAGTACACACACACACAGTACACACACACACAGTACACACACACAGTACACACACACACAGTACACACACAGTACACACAGTACACACAGTACACACACAGTACACACACACCCTGATATACAGAATGATACAGATATAGTCAGATTTACAGTCCCGGAGCTGCGGGAAGAAAATGTCCTGCTTTATACTGCTATATACGACTATATATGGCTATCTACTGCTATATACGGCTACTGTATATACTGCTATGTCCTGCTATATACGGATCTGTACTGCTATGTATGACTATGTCCGGCTATGTATTGCTATATACAGTTATATATTGCTATATACTGCTATGTTCTGCTGACACTGTAAGCGTATATGGGGGCTGCATCCTTGTATGCGATGCCTGGTTGTGATGCAGCATGCTGCGGGGAGCGAGGGAGCGAGGGGGCTGGGGAGAGCGAGGGGGCTGGGGGGAGCGAGGGGGCTGGGGGGAGCGAGGGGGCTGGGGGGAGCGAGGGGGCTGGGGGGAGCGAGGGGGCTGCGGGGAGCGAGGGGGGAGCGAGGGGGCTGGGGGGAGTGAGGGGGCTGGGGGGAGCGAGGGGGCTGCGGGGAGCGAGGGGGCTGGGGGGAGCGAGGGGGCTGCGGGGAGCGAGGGGGGAGCGAGGGGGCTGGGGGGAGCGAGGGGGCTGGGGGGAGCGAGAGGGCTGGGGGGAGCGAGGGGGCTGGGGGGAGCGAGGGGGCTGGGGGGAGCGAGGGGGCTGGGGGGAGCGAGGGGACTGGGGGAAGCGAGGGGGCTTGGGGGAGCGAGGGGGCTGGGGGGAGCGAGGGGACTGGGGGAAGCGAGGGGGCTGGGGGGAGCGAGGGGACTGGGGGGAGCGAAGGGGATGGGGGGAGCGAGGGGGCTGCCATGGGTCGGCACTTATTTCAGTACGATGCTCTGCGCTGATTTTTATCCGCCGGTACCTCGGCTCCCCCTTCCGCGAATATCCTCCTCCGCGAACACTTTCATACGTTCAGTGGTAGAAGTGGCTTAAAGAAAACTAGTGGTACTGTGCCTGACTTCAAAAAAATCAATGTAATTGTATTTGGGGCAAAGCTATTTTGATTACATTTTAGCGAGATTTAACATTATTTATTCATGTAATGCACGGAAAAAAGAAAGGGAGAGAGGTTTATCAAAATAAAATAAATTGTTATACTTTAAGTAGAAAAGGAACCATTAGTGTATCAAAAACAAATCGTGCCACCCCGGGGTGTGAAGCGGTGAGTAATGGTACCTAGTACTCTGTAGTACCATCACCGGATACTTTGATACTTTTGGTTGCGAATTTTGCAACTCGTAACATTCCCCGGAAAGTACCACGCGCTTGTTTCCCGCACACGCCGCCCCCTGCGCAGTCTGCAACCGATAAATCACGACCGCAGTGACGCCAGAAGCAGGGACGAAAAACAAGTGCTGTTTGCGCTGTTTTCATATTTCTGAGAAATGGCCCCAAAAAATACCTCCCCCAACCCATCCTGCCCTAGCTGCACCACGCCCTGCTTAGTGGCCTGTATCCGTCAGGGCAAAGTGGCACAACAGCGCTGTTATGTAACTGCGAGGAGGCGTCACCCTCACCCACCCTCAAATATCACTTTCATACAACGTATTACATCTGTGTCTCATTTCATATATCAGTGTTTAGGCTGTTTGTGTCAATTTGTCTGTGTGCCCGCATCAGTATGTCGGTGTATCAGTGTCTCTATGTGCCCACGTCAGTGTGTTAGTATATCTGTGTGCCCACATCAGTGTGTCCGTATATCCGTGTGCATGCATCAGTGTGTCTGTGCCCACATCAGTTTGTCTGTGTGCCAGCATCTGTATCTGTATCTATATCTGTGTGCCCGCATCAGCGTGTCTGTGTGCCCACATAAGTGTGTCTGTGTGCCCACATCTGTGTCTGTTTATCTGTGTGCCCGCATCAGTGTGTCTGTGTGCCCACATAAGTGTATCTGCGTGCCCGCATCAGTATGTCGGTGTGTCTGTGTGCGCACATATGTGTGTCGGTGTGTTGGTGTGACAGTGTGCCTGCATCAGTATGTCAGTGTCTGTGTGCCCACATCAGTGTGTCTGTGTGCCCGCATCAGTGTGTCTGTGTGTGTATCATTGTGTCTATGTGTGCCCGTGCACGCGCTTCAGTGTGCATCAGTGTGTCTGGGTGTGTCTGTCTATGGGTGTATCTGTATGTATCATTGTTTGTATGTATCAGTGTGTGTGTGTATGTGTGTGTGTATCACTGTTTGTATGTATCAGTGTGTGTGTGTGTGTGTGTGTGTATCAGTGTGTGTTTGTATGTATCAGTGTGTGTGTGTGTATGTGTGTGTGTATCAGTGTTTGTATGTATCAGTGTGTGTTTGTATGTATCAGTGTGTGTGTGTGTGTATGTGTGTTTGTATGTATCAGTGTGTGTGTGTGTGTGTGTGTTTGTATGTATCAGTGTGTGTGTGTGTGTGTGTGTGTGTGTGTGTGTGTGTGTGTGTGTGTGTGTGTGTGTGTGTGTGTGTGTGTGTGTGTGTGTGTGTGTGTGTGTGTGTGTGTTGTGTCGGCCTCTCTGCTTGCATCTTAGATATTTGATTGTATAGATCAGCGGAGTATCAATATCTTATTACTATACTCATTCTCATAATCCTAGTGATGATAGTATTAATACTATCACTGTTGTGGCTGTTCTGGGTGTGTGTTGCTGTGATATTCTCCTGCTGTTATCAGTC